>NC_090648.1:506008664-506171164 GCF_040937935.1 Hyperolius riggenbachi
ATAGGGGAAGCACAGTTTTGGGGTTGTATTTTGTATAAATAGGAGTAGAGTTAAATCCTTATAGGTGCAAACTGGAAGGAGGAGGCATAGCAGCAAAGGGACACGGATAGTTTTCCTGTGCTGCCATGCCTCCTCCCTCCAGACTGCAACTATAAGTGTAACCTGTGCTGTCATGCATCCTCCTTCCAGCCTTCACCTATCAGTGTCCTGTGCTGCCATGCCTCCTCCCTCCAGCCTGCACCTATCAGTGTCCTGTGCTGCCATGCCTCCTCCCTCCAGACTGCAACTATAAGTGTAACCTGTGCTGTCATGCATCCTCCTTCCAGCCTTCACCTATCAGTGTCCTGTGCTGCCATGCCTCCTCCCTCCAGCCTGCACCTATCAGTGTCCTGTGCTGCCATGCCTCCTCCCTCCAGACTGCAACTATAAGTGTAACCTGTGCTGTCATGCATCCTCCTTCCAGCCTTCACCTATCAGTGTCCTGTGCTGCCATGCCTCCTCCCTCCAGCCTGCACCTATCAGTGTCCTGTGCTGTCATGCCTCCTCCTCCCAGCCTGCACCTATCAGTGACCTGTGCTGCCAAGGCTCCTCCTTCCAGCCTGCACCTAGCAGTGTCCTGTGCTGCCATGGCCCCTCCTTCCAGCCTGCACCTATCACTGTCCTGTACTGCCATGCCTCCTCCTCCCAGCCTGCACCTATCAGTGTCCTGTGCTGCCATGCCTCCTCCTCCCAGCCTTCACCTATCAGTGTCCTGTGCTGCCATGACTCCTCCTCCCAGCCTGCACCTATCGTTGTCCTGTGCTGCCATGCCTCCTCCTTCCAGCCTGCACCTATCAGTGTCCTGTGCAGCCATGCCTCCTCCTTCCAGCTTGCACCTATCACTGTCCTGTGCTGCCATGGCCCCTCCTTCCAGTCTGCACCTATCAGTGTCCTGTGCTGCCATGCCTCCTCCTTCCAGGCTGCCCCTATCAGTGTCCTGTACTGCCATGCCTCCTCCTTCCAGCCTGCACCTATCAGTGTCCTGTGCTGACATGCCTCCTCCTTCCAGGCTGCCCCTATCAGTGTCCTGTACTGCCATGCCTCCTCCTTCCAGCCTGCCCCTATCAGTGTCCTGTACTGCCATGCCTCCTCCTTCCAGCCTGCACCTATCAGTGTCCTGTGCTGCCATGCCTCCTCCTTCCAGCCTGCACCTATCAGTGTCCTGTGCTGCCATGCCTCCTCCTTCCAGGCTGCCCCTATCAGTGTCCTGTGCTGCCATGCCTCCTCCTCCCAGCCTGCACCTATCAGTGTCCTGTGCTGCCATGCCTCCTCCTTCCAGCCTGTACCTATCAGTGTCCTGTGCTGCCATGCCTCCTCCTTCCAGCCGTCTGATAGGTGCAGGCTGGGAGGAGGAGGCATGGCAGCACAGAGACTCTGATAGGCTCCAGGGGAGTGGTAGGGAGACAGATTGGTGCAATTTTTTTCCAACTTGAAAATAGACTAATCTGCTTCATTCCATAGGTCCATTTCTAAAGTGTATTAATTTGCACAAGACTTGCATCAACTTGGAATTATTAGAATCTCATTGCACATCCCATACAGGTAGCATCACCTGTATAAAGTTGCTTGTGTGTAGAAGCAATTGTGGGGAACCATGTGATCAGTTTGATAAGGTGGGAGATTTGTAAAGCCCCAATTTGTTGGTCACAATCATGTGTCACTTCCTTTTCCTGTGTCAGCCATAGCAGGAAGTGCTGTCAGCAAATCACAAGCTCACAAGCCCATCACCTGACCTGATTGATCACATGCCTCACCGGGAGTTCAGCTACACGGGATCAGCTCTTCTCCTTCATTAGCTGACCAGAGAGGTTTAGGTTTAGAATGTATAAACTTGCAGGCAAATGAGCCAGAGGCGGCGAAGATTGAACAAAAACCATGCTAATAAATGTTAGTATTCATTAAACGTGATAGCAGGCCAAAGAGGGACTGTGACTCAGAATGTGGGGATTATAAACGTGTCACTGCCAGGTTCTCGGACTAATTAATGAGGCAATTAAAAGGTAGAAGTGTCTGCAGTGTATCGTCACGTTAAGCCGGCACTTCAGGGCGATTTCTGGCAGTCTACAGAAATATAGACAGGGAAGAGATGAGAGACACAGACTCATTTATGTGATTGATCTTTTGCAAACGTGGGAGCAAATCTTGCTGGCGGAAACGATTGTAGAAAGGTGGAGTGCAATGGGGGTGTTATAAGATTCCCTTTCTGTGTCATTCAAACAAGTGACTCACCACAGATCCCTTAAAGGACAACTGAAGCGAAAGTGATATGGAGTCTGACATTTTTATTTCCGGTTAAGCAATACCAGTTGCCTGGCTGTCCTGCTGATCCTCTGCCTCTAATATTTTTAGCCACAGCCCCTGAACAAGCATGAAGAAGATCAGGTGTTTCTGACATTATTGTCAGATCTGACAAGATTAGTTGCATGCTTGTTTCTGGTGTAATTCAGACACTACTGCAGCCAAATAGATCAGCAGGACTGCCAGGCAACTGGTATTGTCTAAAAGGAAATAAATATGGCAGCCTCCATATTCTTCTCGCTACAGTTGTCCTTTAAAGGATACCAGAGATGAACTAACTAGGATAAACGGGGTAGCAGGCATGTACTGGCAGCTGTACTGATGCCAACCCCTCCCCCTGTTCTCCTCTGTCCCTCCCCTTTCCTACCTAAATGCCCCACTGCCAGCCTCTTCCAGGTTGGCAGAGTCAGGCATTAGTGCGCAGGAGCTAGCCTGGCTACGTGTCCTACATCGTGCACCCATGACTACAAGCGATCTGTGTATGACGTAATTGTGATGTCATGCGCAGAGCGCTCTCAGCCACAGGTGCGTGTGATGTGGGACGCGCATAGTCAGGCCAGCACCTGCGCGCTAATGCCCAAATCAGAACAGGCTGCAGGAGGGCATATAGGTAGGAAAGGAGATGGACCTGATGCATTCCATTAGCGTCCCATGTCGCGTTTCGCGTCCATCCCGCGCTTCCTCCTACCTGGTTGAGACGACCAGCTCTCTAATTTAAATTTCGATTCAGAGTAGCTACAAGTACATAGCTACTTCTAATCCTATCCTGAAAGAGAACTGGGCTTCCTAAAGCAAAGTATTTTTTGGCTGTAATTCCTTATCAGTAGTCTGACTGGGACCCGACTGGAGAAAACCTGCCAGTTGCATAGCTGAATATTAACTCTTTCAGGCAGAGAAAGAAGACAAAGAACACAGCCTAGTTATTTGTGTGATAGGCACTGTACATACCCATGTCTATCTCATCATGTCACATGTCACTTAAAGAGTAATGAATAATGAAAACAACATTTATTTTTTTACAATATTCGTATATAGATTATTTAGTCAGTGTTTGCCAATTGTAAAGTCTTTCCTTTGCCTGATTTACATCCTGAAATGTATCACTGGTGGTGACGTGTTTAGCCCTGCCAGGTGATCTGCTGAGGAATGTTTGTTACTGGTTGCTCTATGCAGAGGGAGAGGCTGCTTGCTTGGCAGTTGGAAAAAGACGTTATTTGCCAATTCCCACAATGCAACAAGGTTCACAGACAGCAAACTGCCAGGACCATGGTCATGACATCACACTGTGGGAGGGGTTTTACCACAATATGAGCCATACAGACCCCCTGATGATCCGTTTGAAAAATGGTAACGATTTCTCATGGGAAAGGGAGTATCAGCTACTGATTGGGATGAAGCTCAATCCTTGGTTACAGGTCCTCTTTAAGGTTTTCTTTTAATAATCTCCCATGCAGCTGGAGAATGACTGCTTTATAACCAATCCCGTGCACACCTCCAGGACTTCTCTAGAGCTGTTCCAACACTATGGAACTCCCTACCTCCCGCCATTATGGTTTTCCCCTCCTTCAACATCTTCAAGAAGGCACTCAAAACTAACTTTTTCACTCTGGCCACCCCCCCCACTAGTGCTCTAAACCCGCAGCTGAACTCTAGTCCCCTACCTTTCGTGTCCCCACCTCTCCCTTTAGATTGTAAGCCTTTGAGCAAGGTCCTCCTCCTTATATCTCCTACCTGATCATGCGCCTCCATTACTGTACACCCATCCTATAACCCAACTAATGTCCACCGCTGCGTAATATGTTGGCACTTTATAAATACAATAAATACATTTATAACGCCAAATCCCCAGCTCACCGATGAGTAGTAGATATTCTGGACAAGATACCCCTCAAATACCCTTATAAACCTAACCTGGACAATAGATACCAGTATGATGTATATCTCCGGCACCAAACGGCTCAAGAGGCCGCTCCTTCTGATCTCGTGCGTTCTGCTAAGTAAGCACTTACAGCACTAAGACACACCGGACACTACTCTATATTTCACGCTGCGCTGTCAGCTAATGCTAGCCTAACATATTTACAGCCCATAGAAGCTGCTTGCAAGGGTCTGCCATGTTTATGTCGGTTTGCGGATCTCTGAGCGATAGGATAGAGCAGTGACCCGAAAACACTGATAGATTACGCCATTCACACCCGCTCCTAAAAATCGCTTTTATTCCCGAACGGTTTTATTCCCGAAGGGGCAGTCTTGGGGGGGGGGGGGGGGGGGAGGGAAGAGGGCCTTCTGCTGCCAGCCGCGGTCGGGCTTGCGAAGTCTCATAAATTCGGTCTTTAATCCTGTTTTTAAAGACCATAACATTTCACGGTAAACGTGCGGATGATTTGTTAGAGCGTAAAACCGCATTTTAGAGCGTTGTTCTCGGGTGAGTCGATACCGTCCGCCGTTAAATGTTACTGTATTGTGTTATGTTGTTATTTATCTTTATAGATCTTTGTGATACATTTTCATCGAAAGTAATTTTGAAGCCTCAATTTAAGAGTTTCCATATTTCGGGTCGGTTCACAAAGGCAGCGGTGGTGGGCGGTGGCATCTAGACTTTTTGCTGCCTGAGGCAAACTTGTGAGGATGCCCCTCCCCCCCTCCCCGATTTGGAATGATCGCACAGCACCCGACAATTTACTCTGCTGCATTTAATGTTCTCACATGACATGCTGCAGCTCAACACAATAGCACACTGGCTGACTGTGAGTCTGCGACAAACAAACTGCTCACCCTCAGCCACTCCATTCCTCCTCAGTCAGGACAGCAGTGCCGCCTCCTCCCTTCTGCTGTGCAAGTCAAATGAAACACTGCTGCTCTCCTGCCTCCCCCCCTCCTCGCTCACTGTCACTGACTCCTCACACAGCACAACAAGCTGCTTTTCCCCAATGATGCTCTCCTGCTTCCCCCCTCCTCACTCACTGTCAGACTCCTCACACAGCACAACAAGCTGCTTTTCCCAAATGCTGCTCTCCTGCCTCCCCCCTCCTCACTCACTGTCAGACTCCTCACACAGCACAACAAGCTGCTTTTCCCCAATGATGCTCTCCTGCCCCCCCCCCCCCCTCCTCACTCACTGTCAGACTCCTCACACAGCACAACAAGCTGCTTTTCCCCAATGATGCTCTCCTGGCCCCCCCCACCCTCCTCAATCACTGTCAGACTCCTCACACAGCACAAGCTGCTTTTCCCTAATGATGCTTTCCTGCCTCCCCCTCCTCACTCACTGTCAGACTCCTCACACAGCACAAGCTGCTTTTCCCCAATGCTGCTCTCCTGCCTCCCCCCTCCTCACTCACTGTCACACTCCTCACACAGCACAACAAGCTGCTTTTCCCCAATGATGCTCTCCTGCCTCCCCCCTCCTCACTCACTGTCAGACTCCTCACACAGCACAACAAGCTGCTTTTCCCCAGTGATGACCTCCTGCCTCCCCCCTCCTCACTCACTGTCATACTCCTCACACAGCACAACAAGCTGCTTTTCCCCAATGATGGGGGACCTCCTCACCTCTCCTACTACTCTGAACTTGATGCTGTTAGTGTAAACACAGTACAAACATGCTGCCCCTGTAATCTCGGCCGCCTGTATTCAAATATTTCACCTTGCTTCATGAGAGAACCGGCCCTGCTGCTCGTGGTGGAGCATAAAGTGACTTTTACAAATGCACGGGGTCACTCCTCTCCAGCACTCGAAAACACGCCCTGGATGCATTTTCTACATGCCGCTACATCGCACCACAGGACGTGTGAATGGTAGAGATGCTCAATCGAATTTTGCAGAATTGAAATACCACATTACCGCAACTCGCTAATGTTTCTCGGTAACATCTTTCACAGGGGCGTAACTAGGCCCCACCGGGCCCCCCTGCAGAATTTCAGAGCGCCCCCCCCCCCCCCGGGCCCACTCAGGGTCGTTTTGTGGGGGCGGGAGGGGTCGCAGCATGAGGTGAAAGCCGTGGGCACAGTTGGTGGGGAGGAGGGACGTTCCCCCCCTCACCTCGGGGCTCTCCCCTCTGCGCTCACCTCCAGCTTAAATGTGTGTCCGTGGGCAGCGGCGGGCAGCAAACAGATACATACCATACTTTCCTGCGTTCCTCTCGCTAGCCTCTGACGCGACTTCCTGTTATACCGGAAGTTGCGTCAGAGGCTAGCGAGAAGAACGCAAGCTGGAGCACGTGGAAGGTATATATCTGTTTGCTGCTCGCCGCTGCCCACGGACACACACAATGTCCCCCCTCCCCGCTGACTGTGGCCACGGCTTTCCCCTCATGCTGCGACCCCTCCAGCCCCCACAAAATGGCCCCGAGCGGGCCTGGGCCCCCCCGCGGGAGCAGGGGCTGCAGGCCCTATTGTTACGCCAGTGATCTTTCAGCTTAACGGGTCCCACATATATTGCAACACATATTTACTTTGTAATAAAAGGTGAAATAACTTTTCTGGCAGATTTCAGGCAGCTGTTCTGTCAGTCACTAGAGAAGGTCATTGAGAAGTTAAATTTCTCTGGTTCGCGTGCAAATTTTACAGCCTCAGAAGAAGCGTAACAGGCGCGAAACGTCCGTAAAGCTACCTGTTTGAGACATCACTCCGGGAACTTGTGTCCGCACCTACTGTTTGCGACTTCACTCCGAAATACCGGTATGTGCTGTCTGTACTATTTTTCAATCCGCAAAGAAAATGCATATTGTGTAAATAAGCTTAAAGGGACACTGAAGCGAAAAAAATATATCTGTGCTGCTGATGTTTTATTATCTTAGCAGTACTACACATACAAATCATTATATCATAAGTTTATTTTCACTTCAGATTCCCTTTAAGCATGAAAACTAATTAATTGCACGATCCAGCTGCAGCAGTGCCAGGTGATCTCTGTCATTTACAAGATTCTTTGCATGCAAATTTAATGCAATTCGTATGCAGCTTGAAAATGGGCCCATCAAAAACACTTAGGGCCCGTTTCCACTAGGGCGGTTTCGGCGGCGATTCTGCAGAGTTTCCCCGCAAATGATTCGCACGGGGAAACTCTGCCATAGGGGATGACGGGGCCGCGGCGGAATCGCTTGCGGGAGCGATTCGGCCGGAACCCCCCACAGAATTTGCGGCGGAGGCTGCGAATCCCATTCGCCTGCGATCCCGCCCAGTGCAGCGTGCGTCTGCGAGACGCACGCCGCACTAGTGGAAACGAGCCCTTACTGTCGATCTGGTATGGCCGAATACCAAGCTTCATGCGTTTTGCATTCAATTTTGCACGCAAGATGGAAGGAGTCTTCGAGTGGACTCAGAAGGCACCAACCACGTCTCTCCAGATACTCAACTCCCATCATGCTTTGCAATTTAACCACAGCGAGCCTGGCGCCACTGCAGAGAATTTAACTGACTTTAATTACTGGCGTCTGAAGTCCACAAACACTCTTAACAAGGTTGACGCCATCTTTTCTCGTTTCATATTTTTGTTCCACTCTTGACTTGAGCGTTAACATCTTGTTATATAGATAAGCTGTATTTTATGTCTTTTCCCCGGATGAGCATAATTAAGCAGCGCGTTTGTGTTGAATACGGGCGGCTGGAGGTAAGGGAAGCGGAGTGGAAACTCTCTGTAGCTATTAAGCATTGTTCAGGTACTGTAAGTGGGTCAATTTTCATATAGCTTCACATGCAGCTCCCGCCTTACCTGATCTCTAGCGAGGGAAAAACAAAGACAGGCAGGCGGGAGGAGAATTTTTTTTGCGGCAGATTTAGCCCGCTCTATTCTAACCCTGCCAGCTCTCCTCCAGGTGCACAGAGGACCATGCAGAGTCATCCAGAAGCATTAAAGGAATCCGTGGTGTCACTCTGAAAGAAAGGCATAGAGCTGTATTAAAGTGAAGCTGTCGCCGCGGCAATACGGGTAGTCTCACTGACAGCGTTTCATTTTAGGAGCGGCGACGATACGGGGTGTCGCATACATCCAGCGGCCTTTCTGCTAAAGCTCCTCTACAGAAAGTTTTGGGCTTTTCTACGCCCCTTTTCCTTTCATACAACCATGTTTAGAAAAGAAAAAAAATAAAAATACTACACCTGGTTACCTAACAAGATAGTGACTGTAGGTTGGTGCTTAAAGTGAATCTGAAGCCTAAAAAATGACCTGTTTTTAATAGCCAGTCCTCTTCAGCATTAATGCCATAGCTGAAACGCCACATTCCCGCGGCTGAAGGAGGCCTTAATCACCCCAAATTCCCTGGGGCAAAATGTGGGGCTCTTTCCGGGTAGAGGCAGAGCTTTGAGCAGTAGCTCTGCCTTTGCTTGCATCAATCTCCGCCTACTCCTGCCCCTCTCAGTCTTCTTTCACTGAAAGGGGCGGGGAGAGGCGGAGATTGACTGGATTGGAGGCAGAGATACTGCACACAGCTCTGCCTCCCCAGGCAGCAAAATCCATGACCTGGAAAGTAGTGGAATTTTGCCCCGGGATTTCATGGGGATAAAGACCTCGTTCTGCCGCGGGTATGCAGCGAATGAGTTTGGATTATAATGCTGAAGCGGCCTGCTGTATAAAAACAGGTATGTTAAAACACTTCAGACTCTCTTTAAGGGCCTTTTTCCACTACACAGCTGAATCGCAAATTGCTAGTGATATTTAAATCGCTAGGGTTGCTACTTTATCATAGAAATCATGAGAAGTATTTTCCACTATAGTGATTCGATCTGCAAATCGCAATTGCTTTCTAGAGCGATTTTAAGAGGGATAATGCAATGCAAATGAAAAATCGCAATCGCATAACAAAATTAATGGAAAATCGCAATCGCTGGCATTTGTGATTGCTAGTGGAAAAGGGCCCTAACTGTGTATTTTGAAGCCAATCCTGATGTCATTTCCTCTCTTGCTCTCCTCTGCCCATTTGTGCATGCATTGCGCCCTCCTCCCAGTCTTCAGGCACTCCCACCTAGCTCTGCAATAGAAAGTGCATTGTCTCAGCATGAGAAATATTGGCCAATCAGAGAGGAACAGAGGGGTGGGAGGGGAACACAGGAGGGAAAGAGGCTTCAGCCAATCAGGCTGCATTAGTTAAGTCTGAGCGGACAGTAAAGAAGCAACAAAAGAAAACCCAGCATGCCCTGCAACTTCCATTGTGTGGCAGATGTACCAAATAAGAGCCACGGAAACTGGAGGATGTTGTTTTATGGATAAGAGTGATTTTTAACCTTTGGATTGCCTGATTAGCATCCTTATTACTTGTTTACCAGATAAAAATAAAGAATTTATTCTTGATTTTATGCCCGACAGTTACGCTTTAAAGTGTAACTGTCGGGCATAAAATCAAAAATCAATTCTATATTTTTATCTGGTAAACAAGTAATAAGGATGCTAATCAGGCAATCCAAAGGTTAAAATCACTATTACTTTTCTTGTTTATAAATGATCATTCCCCAGTTTACCTGACTCTCATTTGGTACGTTTCTGGACAAAGGAAGTTGCAGGGCATGCTGGGTTGTCCTTTTTTGCTTCTGTACGTTAGTTAAGTCTGAGGGTAAATAAAGAAGCAAAAAAAGACAACCCAGCATGCCGTGCAACTTCCTTTGTGCAACAACGTACCAAATACGAGTCAGGTAAACTGGGGAATGATCATTTATCAACAAGAAAAGTAATAGTGATTTTAACTTTTGGATTGCCTGGTTAGCATCCTTATTACTTGTTTACCAGATAAAAATAAAGAATTGATTCTTGATTTAATGCCCCACAGCTACACTTTAAACAATACCAGTTGCCTGGCTGTCCTGCTGATTTCTTTGGCTGCAGTAGTGTCTGAATCGCAACCCCGAAACAAGCATGCAGCTAATCTTCAGAGTGGCCTGTTACAGTTCTCGATCTTTATCGGGAAAGCAGAGTAATACTTAAATGACGACTTCACAAAGACGAGAAGCAGACAATGAAACTTCCATATTATGAAACCATTAGGAGTGACAAACCACCCCCGTCGCCCTAAACGTGTTTACAATGACCAGTGCCAATTTCACAGAGGCGGAAATGGAAAAATCAATCAAACTTAATCCAAACATAATATCCAGAGAGGCACAAAAGCAAGGAGAGAGAGAGAGAGAAGAAATGCGCATTAACGGGCGCAACAGCGCGGCCGTATAAAACAGGTTGTAATTTAACGAATGGAGCCTGCGAGTCATTTATTATTAAGGCATTTCTGGGGGAGCTTTATGACATCATAAACTTTTAATGACACAAAAGCCATTCCACTAAACAGGAAACCTATCATTTAATTCATTCAACTGCCAATTAATCTAAACTGCTGGAGGAATACGCAATCATAATGTAAACAGGTTGCACCATTAAACAGCCCCAAACATTCGCCGTTTTACGAAGCGCAGCGAAGAGGTTGCGGAGGCGAGTGTTTTTTTTAACAAGGTCAATTGGGGGGGTTATGCCGATTGGCGGGAGATGGGTAGTGGTTAAATTTACGTGTGAACTCCGGGGCCCGATATAAAAATAAAATAACGCTATTTACAGACAATGGGCCCCGCGCATGAAACTTTTCTCGCGAGTTATGTCTCCTGGTCGTTTTCTCAACCAAATCGATAAAATAACCGTTCGGTTCATTGTAGGAGAGATATTGTAGGGATGACACGGGAAAGGTAATATGGAAACTAAATTAAACATGAATTCATTATTCTGAGTGATTTTTTTTCTGCTGGGAAACTTCAGAAAAGTTATTATGCAGATAAGGTGGGAAAAAGTTAAAGGAAATCATGTTTTTAAAGTGGAAAAAAACTCAGAACTTCCTCTCTGCTTTAAAGTGGATCCAAGATAAACTTTTACTCATTGCATAATTGTGTTCCTTTCATATAGTTTATAGGGCATTCCTCAAGCCAAATACTTTTTTTTGTTTTGTTTTAATACTCCAATTCCCTATAAACTAAACAAGCCTCTCCCACAGCTTTTCAGAGAGCCATGGCACTCAGTCCAGGTAGCAAGGGCTTATGGGAGCTCAGTGTGGGCAGGAGGAGGTTACTAGCCAGAGATTTCAGAGGCAGAGGGGAGGAGGGGGGAGTGACATTTTCCACAGGATGAGGGCTGGAGATGCTATCAGCTTGCCTCAGTGTAGTGTGACAAACAGAACATGGCTGCTGTCATTGTATCACAGCAATAAATAAGCATAAGCTTTTGAAGCTGTTTGCAGCTAGATAGCAAATCTAGCTGCAAACAGCTTCAAAAGCTTATGCTTATGTGTAAACTATCTGAACTTTAGATAAGATATATAGACAAGTGACTTGTTATAGTTACTTTTTCATCTCGGATCCACTTTAAAGGGGAACTGAAGAGAGAGGTATATGGAGGCTGTCATGCTTATTTCCTTTTAGACAATACCAGTTGCCTGGCAGCCCTGCTGATCCTCTGCCTCTAATACTATTAGCCATAGCCCCTGAACAAGCATGCAGCAGATCAGGTGTTTCAGTGGTTCAGACTTATAAGTCTGATCTGACAAGACTAGCTGCATGCTTGTTTCTGGTTTTAATCAGATACTACTGCAGAGAAATAGACCAGCAGGGCTGCCAGGCAACTGGTATTGATTAAAAGGAAACAAACATGACAGCCTCCATATACCTCTCTCTTCAGTTCCCCTTTAACCCTTTAGCAGCCAATTTATTTAAAGGCTTGCGAGTGCTCCGGGCCAATTTATTTTAGCACTTTTTTTCCTTACTTGTTATATTTCCCAACTTTTAATTAGTGCTGCTGTAAAGTGTATTTATGGCCACTTGTCACTAGGGGGCAGTGCAAGAGTAGGCCTCTTAGATTTTTGTAAGTATTTGATTTTATCATTTTTTGGGACAACCCTGAAGGTAGGACACTTTGATACAATGTAAAGTAGTCAGTGTACAGCTTGTATAACAGCCATTAATGTCGAAACCGCGAAACCGCTGGCAACAAAAGTGAGTACACCCCTTAGTGAAATATGTCAAAATTCTGCTCAAAGCGTCAAAATTTTGGTGTGCCCTCCACAATTTTCCAGCACTCCCTTATGGTGGACCTGAACTCTTGCACAGGACAGAAGGAAAACACAGAGGAATCCACCCCGTATGTATTTAGAGATTTTAGGCTGTCTAATTCCCCCTCATCTGTGACTAATCCCAACTGTAATTTTGATCTCCCAGCCGTGCCGGCTGGTTGCCTCGACAGAGCAGCTTATTTGTAAACACAGGATGTTAACCCTATGTCTGCTTCCGTGAAAGCAGGAAGTAGACAATGCAGATTTATTGCAGGATCTGCATCAGCTGTAACAAAGAAATGTTTTTCTTTACGGGTTATTATGCTGTTGCTTATCTTTTAGAGCAAAGAGGAAGTTCTGAGTTCAGGTCCCCTTTAACCCTCTTGGTCATGGAGCTCACTAAAGCACCACAGGTTGCCACTGTAATCCTCCTCCATGGTGAAGTTAGTAGGTGTTAGAGACTTTGCCCTCTACAACCTTCGGCTTGAGGAGGCCCCACAGATGCTCAGTAGGGTTCCGGTCTGGAGACCTGCTTGGCCAGTCCAGCACTTTTACCCTCAGTTTCTATAGCAGGGGTCAGGAAACTTTTTAGCTGAGAGAGCTATAAACGCCACATATTTTAAAATGTAATTTTGTGGGAGCCAAACAATATGATTCAAACTGGCACAGTGCGCATGCGCAGCAGAGGGCTCTTGTCCCTGTTGCCATGATGATGTGTATACAGTTGATCCTCCGGGCAGCGGCAGTGTCAGACTCGTCTTCAGCTTCTCTTGAATTTCAGCAACATCAGCAATTTCCCCGAGAGCCAGACAGGAGAAATACCGACTAACAGCTTGTACAATTATCTAGGTGACTTGGGGGTTGATTCACTTTGTAGGATGAGATCCCCGCACTTTGGTCCAATAGGCTGCCTGTCAAGTAACAGATAGCCTATTGGGCCAATGAAAGTGCGGGGATCTCATCCTACAAAGTCACTGCACCTGACAGGATCTAGATTGGCGCAGAGGTGCCAAGCGATCTCTTGACTCCGTGCTGTGTATCACTCCTGTTATTTATTGCCTGATGAAGCGGGACTTTGCATGCGAAACGCGTTGCAACTGTTTTTGGGAGAATATGAATACATTGTTTACTGCTTTAAATCGGCAGTACATGTGTCTGTTTTGGGTTGGCTGGTCCACCACTGCAGCCCGAACGTTTTAAACCTTTTAGTGACTTTTATCCTACTTGCGCCTCTGTACATCTCTGAGGATCTAGAGTGGGACAGTTGGAGCAGCTGTTGGTTTTGGGGGAGCGCAAGTAAGTTAGTGGTGCATGCTACAGCAGTAGATTAGCCTACTTTGAAAATGTTACTTGCGCTGCCAACACTAAGCTGCGCTGCTTCAGCAGTGTAGCTTAGTGAATCAACCTGATTTATCTGTGAGCCAGATGTAGCCATCAAAGGAGCCACATCTGGCTCCTGAGCCATAGGTTCCCTACTCCTGTTCTATTGTAAGGCAGTGGTCATCTTGGCAGTACGTTTGGAGTTATCATCATGTTGGAATACTGCCCTGCGGCCCAGTTTCCGAACAAGAGGGGAATCACGCTCTGCTTCAGTAGGTCACGGTACATATCAGCTTTTGGTGGTTTGACCTTTCAAGAACTCTCGTCTCAAAGTCTGGGATTGGATTCTGCTTCTGTAAAAGGTCTTGCTTTCTCTCCAGGATGGTCTCCCTTGTAATCACAACAGAGAGTTCAATCTCGCCGCTACGGTACAGGTCACGCGAAGGGTTAATGTACATCTCTTGCTTTGATATCTGCTACTGCCCCTCTCTGCCCTCCGCCTTGAAGAAGTCCTCCGCTCCGATAGCCAGAAGGATCATTAAGCGGTGTCTGAGCGGAGAGAGAGAGAGACGCACGGTGCCAATAATGGATGTGTTGCAAGATGAACAGTTTGGATCATCAGGATCAATAAAGACCGAAGGGAGATGTCAGTATGAAGTCGGTCTCGTTATGCCGCGTGCAACTCGAGACAATCGATTTGGCGGGATGCTGATGGCTGGGGAGAAGCAGAGCATGGAAATAAAGTTTGTGTTTGCCGGGTTGGGGAAAAACAATATCAGAAGGATAAGAAGCGCCCAAACAGCGTACAATGACCAGTCGCCCGAGCTAAAGAGAGAGGAGTGAAATTTAGGCTGAAGCTATATTATATTATTAGTTCTTTTATTGCTGCCTGTATCACAACTAAAACGATCTCAGCCACTTCCTGCCTACGTGACAGGTTCTCTAGGAACAGGAAGTAAGGGGAGCTCACCTGTCAGAATCTCTAAACCCTCCTTTGGGGTGTACCAATAATCCTAGCAGCTGCTATAAGGCCCAGAAGCAAGGGGCCCCGATTGTCCCTAACATCTTCACTGCTCTGATTATTTATTAGTATTCCTCCACTCTGTGACCAGTGAATTCTGCACAAGACCAGACTGGCAGAGTTCATGCAATGTGCTGTGTGTAAGCATTAGTGATGGGTCGTTCACGAACGAGCCGGCTCTAAGAGCCGGCTCTTTGCTGTGAACGACAAGAGCCGGCTCTCAGTTTTGAAAGATCCGATGCCTCAGCCGCCCCACACAGCTCTGATTTTCTGTGTAATAAAGAGCGCTGAGGCATGCTGGGAGATGTAGTCCTGTAGTTGCAGCTTGTAGGAGTGTATGGGGTAGGCCAGAGCAGTAGCAGGAGGGATTGCCGCAGTCAGCGATGCAGTCTGGAGTTGTCATGGAGACGGGGGCGGGGCTTTTCCTCCGATTCTGAGTGGTGTCCAGTGATATTTAATGAAGAGCCGATTGAGAGCCGAAAGAGCCGGCTCTTTAATGGGAGCCGATTCAGAAGAGCCGATTCTCCGAGAAGAGCCGGAATTCCCATCACTAGTAAGCATTGCAGAGACTGCAGGGAAGCTGTGCTGGGTAATGCTGTGTTTGTAATGCTCCAGAAAATTCTGATTGGGTAGCTCAGAGCTCCTCCCCTGCAGGAAATGATGTCACCGGACAAGACACCCTGCAGGAGAGATGGTGATATTTCTAAAGGTGCGTAACAGCTTCCCTGTCAACTCTGCATCTTTGTGTGTGTTACTCTGTGGGTTTTAGGCATGGTAGTTTGCCATGGAGACTGAAATAAAGTCATTACTCAAGTGTGCCGAGACCTGGAGGCCTCATCAAAGTTTTACTATAGGCCCCCCTGCTATTTGTAGTTGCTGCTCCCCTTAGCATAGCCTGACTAGTACAGCACTGCCCTGCATTACTTTGAGCCCAGGGACAGGAGGTGATGTAGCTGGAAGCTCAGTTTGGTGTTGGTTGGTTCACCCCAGTTTTACCGCCTAAGAACACAACACACTTCTGCTCATACAGAGCGAGAGCAAGTCCTGGGAAAATTCCAGCAGGCATTTCCGACAAACTGGCGCGCAGACAATCGCCCCCCCGCTGTGCTACGCAAACATATGCGAGGTATTCCTCTGTGGAAGTGCTATTTAATTACTCAGCAACAGCTGCAGTCAGAGAGGCCTGTGTGAGCCCATTTATCATTAGTGCAATCTATAGCCAGCACCGCGGGTCCTGAGGACGTATGACAAGTTAGTAAAACTCGCTTTATCATGCTGGACCATCCTTCCTATTCCTGCTTACCTAAAGCTTACACTAAACGTCTGCTAACTAAATGATATAACATTTGTCAGTATTATATATGTTCTTAACCTGCTGGGCGGTCTGGACGAGCTCAGCTCGTCCAGTACCGCCGGAGCCTGCCGCTCAGGCCCCGCTGGGCCGATTTGGCTCAAGTAAAAAGCAGCACACGCAGCCGGCACTTTGCCAGCCGCGTGTGCTGCCTGATCGCCGCCGCTCTGCGGCGATCCGCCGCGAGTAGCGGCGAAAGAGGGTCCCCCCAGCCCCCTGAGCCCAGCGTAGCCGGAACAAAAAGTTCCGGCCAGCGCTAAGGGCTGGATCGGAGGCGGCTGACGTCAGGACGTCGGCTGACGTCCATGACGTCACTCCGCTCGTCGCTATGGCGACGAGGGAAGCAAAACAAGGAAGGCCGCTCATTGCGGCCTTCCTTGTTTATTCTGGGCGCCGGAGGCGATCGGAAGAACGCCTCCGGAGCGCCCTCTAGTGGGCTTTCATGCAGCCAACTTTCAGTTGGCTGCATGAAATAGTTTTTTTTTAATTAAAAAAAAACCCTCCCGCAGCCTCCCTGGCGATCTTATCAGAACGCCAGGCAGGTTAAGACATCCGAGGCGAAAAAAAAAACTGAGATAAACAATTGTATCTATCTTCCTCCTTCTAAAAATGGCGTTTAAAGTTATCCCACAGTTTTATTTTATATTTAAATCAACTTTTTAAGCTTTTACTGTTTCATGGCCTTTTCTAAATGACACATTAATTGAAGTATGCCAGGGCTAAAATATATGAACTATTGACCTTTTTTACCTCTTTCCTGCACTTATGGCCCATACTCACGGGCTACAATTGTTGCCGCAACCACGTGGCACGCGGGTGTTGCGGCGACAGGTCGCAACTTCGCCGCAACTGTCGCTAGTCCACGTGTGTATGCGGACTAGCGACAGCAACCTATAGGCATCACACGGAGCTTCTGGCGGGGAGGGGGGGGGGTTAACGTCGGCGACAGCTTCCGACGCACCACTAATCCCTCTTCCGCAGTGTGTATGCGGACTAGCGACAGCAACCTATAGGCATCACACGGAGCTTCTGGCGGGGAGGGGGGGGGGGGGGGGGTAACGTCGGCGACAGCTTCCGTCGCACCACTAATCCCTCTTCCGCAGTGTGTATGCGGACTAGCGACAGCAACCTATAGGCATCACATGGAGCTTCTGGCGGGGAGGGGGGGGGGTAACGTCGGCGACAGCTTCCGACGCACCACTAATCCCTCTTCCGCAGTGTGTATGCGGACTAGCGACAGCAACCTATAGGCGTCACACGGAGCTTCCGGCGGGGGGGGGGGGGGGGGGGGGGTAACGTCGGCGACAGCTTCCGACGCACCACTAATCCCTCTTCCGCAGTGTGTATGCGGACTAGCGACAGCAACCTATAGGCATCACACGGAGCTTCTGGCGGGGGGGGGGGGGGGTAACGTCGGCGACAGCTTCCGACGCACCACTAATCCCTCTTCCGCAGTGTGTATGCGGACTAGCGACAGCAACCTATAGGCATCACACGGAGCTTCTGGCGGGGGGGGGGGGGGGTAACGTCGGCGACAGCTTCCGACGCACCACTAATCCCTCTTCCGCAGTGTGTATGCGGACTAGCGACAGCAACCTATAGGCGTCACACGGAGCTTCCGGCAGGGGGGGGGGGGGGGGGTAGGAACAGCTTCCGTCGCACCACTAATCCCTCTTCCGCAGTGTGTATGCGGAGGGACCCGGCGACGAGCTGTTGCCGGTCTGTTGCGCACACGCTCCCGTGTGCTAGCGTCTAGCGACAATTGTAGCTCATAGAAGCCATTTACTGCCACAAAAGTGTTTTATGGCAGTAATTCCTCATCAGTGAGGGTTACGTCTGACCCGGTCCTGACCCGGACAGAAATTGTCACTTGCATACCTGATGTTTAACTCTTTCAGGCAGAGAAAGAAAAAAAGGAACACAGCCTAGTTATTTGTGTGCTTGGCACTGTACATCCACATGTCTATCTCATCATGTCACATGTCACTTCGGGTATCTTTTAAAGCAAATATGAAGCAAATAAATAAAAAAAGTATGATATAATGAACTGTATGTGTAGTGCGGAGAATGATAGAAAGATTAGTAGTAAAGAAAAGAGTCTCATATTTTTATTTTCAGTTCTATTGCTTCTTCTATTTCTATCACATTGCATCATTCTGTCATATTTGCAGTTTAGAAACCACACTCTGCCTTTTAAGTTGTAAACCAAAGCGGAACTAATGAGCCTTTGAACTTTCCTGCAGTAAAACCTTATCTCAAGCTGTCTCTCACTGTTTCTTGGCTGTTTAGGTGCTTCAGAAAACAGGACTGTATTCCACCCAGTGGTCAATAGCTCAGAGAAGCTGTTTTGCATAGATAACAACTGAAGTTTGTTAACCCTTCCTGTACTGGAAAACAATATAAGATTATCTCATAAGCTTATTTTCACTTCAGGTTTCCTTTAATTATCTTTCCAATAAGGCCAGGTCTCCTTATCTCATTCCTTGGAACCCTGTCAATAGCTCGCTGTTTGGAGCGCAGAGCCCATTGATTTTGAGTTGATGCAGGAATACATCAGTTTTTGCATTCAAATTTATGCATCTGGAAATGGCCCCGTCGGATACCACCATGGCTTCATTCAGCTGGTGCATTTTTAAGATGCATACATTTTGCATGCACAATTTGTACAATACTGCATCAACTCTGAATAATTTGCATCTCAGTGACCATCTGTACCTTCAACTTTAGGGGTCACATGATCATACAATATACTGATATTCGCCATATGATTGGCTAATGTTTTAACCCACACTCAGCCTGTGCATCATCTTTACTACTGGCAGACATGAAAAAAATAAAACAGACAGCACCAACGGCCATGATCTATAACCAACCCCCCTAACATTGCGATAGGCTAAAAGGTTGTTTTTTTATAGATATACATGTGCACAGAGGGAGATACTGGTTGCTTGGAAACAGCTGCTATTTCCCACAATGCAACAAGGTTGTTCTCTGGTTGAACTCGATGGACGTATGTCTTTTTTCAACCAAAATAACTATGTAACTATGTAAGGTTCACAGATGGGAAACGGTCAGGACCTAGGTCATGACATCACACTGTGGGAGGGGTTTCACCACAATATCAGCCATACAGAGCCCCCTGATGACCAACTCGAGAAAAGGTAAAGATTTCTCCTGGGAAAGAGGGTCTCAGCTACTGATGGAGATGAAGTTCAATCCTTGGTTACAGTTCCTCTTTAAAATCACATGACTTCCGCTATTTGGGTATCGCGAGCGGTTTTGGAAATCGACCAACTGCTCATAGTGAGCCCCGGGCCTTATACTCATCACTGTAGAAAGTCTCAGGGCATTACTTTTCTTAGCACAGTTTTGAAATTTTGCACACCTAAATAAACTGCTTTGACTCTCAGCTATGCCTGTAGCTATCATGGCTGCCGTGGTAACTAAGTGGCTAGCGCTCTCTGGTTTCTGTGAGTCCCAGGTTCAGTTACCTGCCAGTATGTTTCCCCCAGGCATTCCTACCACCGACCAAAAACATGCGGATAGTCAGTGATGGCAATGCTTAGGGGAACTCACGGAGAAGCATGTGATCAGTTTGATCAGCTGATAGATTTGTAAGGTTCTGATTTGCTGGTCATGATCATGTGATAAACCAGGAAGTCATGACAGCCAATCAGAACCTTACAAATCTATCAGCTGATAAAACTGATCACATGCTTCTCCGTGAGTTCTGCTAGACATTGCCATCCCTACCGATAGTTTACCTGGCTCACTAACATAAGTCCTAGAATTCGGTAGAGAAGAGAGATCAAGAGATGCATGCAAATCTGATGCAAAATGTATTCTCCAGGGCAAAATTGACAAAAAGTGCACATGATTAGTCCAATCCGAAGCTAAATACGATATGCATTAAAATTTCATGCAAGGTGGTATTATTAGCCTCCCAAGGACCATCTGTTGGAAAGACCCTAGATTATGAGCTGCTCTGAGGGACAGGGATACAAATCCTCAAATGTATTGTGGAAATTGTTGAGAAAACCGTGTCAGCTCTATACAAATCTATAATCCTAATATCGCCTATGCCCAGAAACTCCACGACATTATTATTCATTACTATTAAAGATTTATAGAGTATCGCCATTTTGCCTAACACTGTATAATGTAAGATAGAATGGTGGGTGCATAATAGAGAGGTTTTACATGACGTAACTAATACAGTTATCCAACAGTTGTCTAAAGCTACGTACTCACCACTTGATGGGTCCAGCCGCGTCCCCTTGACAACGGTCATTAACCCCTTGGCGGTATGATTCTTTCCGGATTTTAGGGCCTAAAAGCAGTAAAAATTATTTGCACCCTTTTAGACCCTAAAACATGGAAAAAAATCATGCTGCCAGGGGAGATCTGCACAGCCCCAGTAATCACACCTTCCTGGGCTCCAGCGCTGCAGTTATGCCTCCATCCTCCAGGTGGAGCTGCAACTCTAAAGTGAGATTGCCGGGTGTTGTCATGACGACAGCTGGCGATCTCACCAGGAAGAAGCAGAGCCCCGGAGGAGAGGGAGAAGAATGGCGGCCGACGTCGGGATCCCTGGGAGGTATGTAGAAACGCTCCCGCTGCGCGCTATACACTGCACACAGCCTCTGGCGGCTACCCGAGCAGAGGTCAGGATTACCGCTCTTAGCTGAGCTGCGGTTTTCCGCCCCGACCTTAGCTCGGGATTACCGCCAAGGAGGTTAAGCGACGCCTCTACCTGTTTGCGACATCATGCGATTACACAACGGACACGAATGGGAAGAAAACGATCATGGTACTTTGCGCTGAGTCATCAGGGATCTTAATGATCCGATCCGCCCGTAACGATGCGTGATTGACGTGATAATGTTAAACTATGCTGCCCGACGTCAGGTAACATGGCCGCAATTATCATCGGGTGGGTACGAAGCTGTAGGCTATGTTCACAGTGGTGCGTTGTGGTACGGTTGGTAAGGCGTCTGACCGCACTGCAATGCGCCAGTGTTGCTCGCAAATATTCGTCAAAATCATTTTGGCATCAAAAATGGCATTTTCGATTTTCGAAAATTCACAAAAATGTTTATTTTTACTATGAAAACGCATTTTTTATTTTTTACCACAAATAAACACGAAAATAGTAATTGGGTGGTAAAGAGTCGGACACGACTGAATAGGGACTGAACAACAACAAGATGGTATAGTTTATAAACTGACCAGAGCCTACAGACGTCCCTCTTTCCAGGAAGGGTTAAAGGAACACTATTAACATTTTTTTTTTCAATTGAGATAGGAAATATTTAGGAAGTGCTACTAAGTACTGGTGTATACATTTGAATTCTTTTCTCTTTGTTTACCGTTATATAATTCCTTTCACACTTTTCTAAAGGCAATTCGGCAGACTGAGCCATGAGGGGAGGGTAAATTCCCTCACAGTGTATCTGTTAATCCTGTGTGTGAGAGAGAAAGCTCTGCCTGTCTCTGACGGAGCTCTCTGTAGAGAGCAGAGGAAATGTATCTTATGTGCAACATAAACATTTGTAATTGTGTGTGTGAAACCTGACAGGCTTTTCATATAACTCGGCTTCAATATTACACTGTTCTTAGCATGTCAGACTGGAGAGATTCACCTATGCAAATGAGACATTCCAAACAGTAGCTAAAATCTACACACGATTTACAGCTTTTGCCTGTGATATTTAACATGAAAATTAGGAAAATGTCTACACAGCTACTTAGACATTATTTGTACATTGTCATTTTAGAACACTTGATTAACCTTCCTGGCGGTAAGCGGGCTATGCCGCCGGAAGGCACCGCTCAGGCCCCGCTGGGCCGATTTGCATATTTTTTTGTTTTGCTATACGCAGCCAGCACTTTGCTAGCTGCGTGTGCAATCCGATCGCCGCTGCTACCCGCCGATCCGCCGCTATCCGTCGCGCCGCAGCCGCCCCCTCCCCCCCCAGACCCTGTGCGCTGCCTGGCCAATCAGTGCAAGGCAGCACTGAGGGGTGGATCGGAGTCCCCTTTGACGTCACGACCTCGAGGACGTCGGTGACGTCATCCCGCCCCGTCGCCATGGCGATGGGTGAAGCCCTCCAGGAGACCCGTTCTTTGAATGGGATCTCCTGATCTCCGATCGCCTCCGGCGATCGGAGGGGCTGGGGGAATGCCGCCGGCTATCATGAAATTTTTTTTTTTTAAAAACGGCTTTGCTGCCCCCTGGCGGATTGTTATAAACCGCCAGGAGGGCTAAATAGTGTTCCTTTAAGAAGTGTTGGAGAAAATGCTGGGTAGGAATGAGAATCTGTTTCTTGGGGAGATAAAAGAATGGCCACAAAAAATGCCTCCGCTACCCGCTGTCATATTAATCCGCCGCAATACGGCTTACGCTAAGGGAGCTTAAATGTCACTCTATAGACGGAACTCTTGGTAAAAAGGTGTCAATCTCAAGTATTTGATGCCAAACTTTCAAGGAAATACTGACATTTCCTCTAACAGCTTCAAGAAGGTCTCCTTAAGATACGAATAGAGAAAAATAAAACACAAAAGTCGCAGCGAGCAATTGCTGAGCACCCGGGAAATAAAAGTGAAATAACCATTATATAAATAGAATGGAAACGGGGAAATTTTCCCTTGCAAGGGTTTGATATTTTGATCCAGTGTGTGGATACGCCTCACTTGCGGTGCAATTGGCCAGCTTAAAGGAGAGAGGGATTTGGAGGCTGCCACATTTATTTATTTTTAAACAATGCCAGTTGCCTGGCAGCCCTGCTGGTCTGGTTGGCTGCAGTAGTGTTTGAATCACACCAGCAACAAGCATGCAGCTAATCTTGTCAGCTCTGACAATAATGTTAGAAACACTTGATCTGCTGCATGCTTGTTCAGGGGCTATGGCTAAAAGTACAAGAGGCAGAGGATCAGCAGGACTGCCGGGCAAATGGTATTGCTTAAAAAAATATGGCAACCTCCATAACCCTCTCGCTACAGCTGTCCTTTAACCACTTCACCCCAAGGAGGTTTTTACCCTAATGGACGAGAGCGATTTTCACCTTTCTGCGCTCATCCCTTTAATTTGCCAATAGCTTAATCACTACTAATCACAATGAAATGATCTATATCTTGTTTTTTTCACCACCAATTGGACTTTTTGGGGTTGATATTTGTTTTCAGTAATTACTTTATTTTCTATGCATTTTAAAGGGAAATACAAGGAAAAAATACACGATTTCTCCAATTTCATCCCCTATAGTTTTAATATAAACACTGCTACTGTGCATAAAACCCACACATTTTATCTGCCTATGTGTCCTGGTTATCACAAGATTTTAATTATGTCCCTAGTACAAAGTATGGTGACAATATATTGTTTGGAAATAAAGGTGTATTTTTTTCTTTGGTGGTTTTTTTTCACTATTTTTACATGCACGGAAATGCACGCGCGGGAGCGCGCATGTGTGCACGCGCACAGCGGCAGCAGCACTGTCTGACTTATAAAAACATCCTGGAGCCATTAAGAGGTTCTAGCAGGACGTTTTTATAAGTCAGCTTGTCATTAAAGAGAACCAGAGATGAAGCACCCTCTTGTATTTTACCTTATAAATCAGTGGGAACATGACAGTAAACACCTAATCTGCTCTTTGTTTCATTGTTCTCTGTTTAATCTGACTGTTATCACCTCTGATAAGAATCCCCGACTGAGCACTCAGTCTAGCTTTGCTACGGAATGATTATAGCTGAGTCTGTCTTCTCTGGTGTCTTTTCAAGCCTGCCCCCTTGTGGCTCTGCTATGCTATAATGACTCAGCTATAATCATTCCCTGCAAAGCCAGACTGAATGCTCAGTCCGGGATTCTTATCCCAGCTGATAACAGACACTTTTAGCAGTGAGGATGAAGCAGAGAGCATGGTAAGTGTTTTCTCTAATGTTCTTACTGATATATATGGTAAAATACACAAGGGTGCTTCGTCTCTGGTTCCCTTTAAGTGGTTAAAGTGGACCTGAACTCTTGCACAGGACAGAAGGAAAACACAGATAAATGCTCCCTGTATGTATTTAGAGAATTTAGCCTGTCTAATTAACATGTGAACAATCACAGCTGTAATTTGATCTCTCAGCTGTGTCAGCTGGCAGTTAATTTGTAAACACAGGATGTTAACCCCATGTCTGCTTCCATGAAAGCAGGAAGTAGACACTGCAGATTTTTGCAGGTTTTACATCAGCTGTAACAAATGTTTTTTTGTAAAGGTTATTATGCTGTTGGGTATCTTTTAGAGCAGAGAGGAAGTTCTGAGTTCAGGTCCGCTTTAAAATACCGAAGACACAAGAGATGTCCTGATAATCATTAGACGGCTGCGGTGACCTGGTAACCGTCTCCGTTATACCGCATCAGGTGCCGCCTCTTCTTCCTGCGTCAGTCTCCTGTATGATGGCGTTACAGCTCAGCGTGATTTAAAGAAGATCGATTTCCTTTGCTCACTCCGCTCTTCCAGCTGCTCAGACTTTCCAGGCCAGGAAATGAAGGAGGCGCCCGGCTGGGAGGGAGCGGCACTCACCAGGCTACCTGGGTGCACAATGATTCTGGAATTAATAAAATTGTGTCTTTGTCATTCCAAATCGTTAATTGCCATCATTTTTGTGCGGTGGTAATCACGCCGGGTCCTGACGCACGCTGCTGAACGCAGGCAAAGAACGGGGGCGGCCCTAAGGTAACAGAGAGGAGTGATGCTGCTTAAAGCGGATCCGAGATGAAAAACTAACCTTAACAAGTAACTTGTCTATATATCTTATCTAAAGTTTAGATAGTTTACACAGCAAATCTAGCTGCAAACAGCTTCCACAGTTTATGATTATTTCTTCCTGTGATACAATGAGGGCAACCATGTTCTGCTTGTGATCATTACACACAGGTAAGCTGCTCTGCATCTCCAGCCCTCAGCCTGTGAAAACGTAACTCCCCTCCTCCCCTATGCTGCTGAAATCTCTGGCTAATAACCTCCACCTCCTCCTGCCCAGACTGATCCCCATAAGCCCTTGCTACCTGGGATTGAGTGCCTTGGCACTCTGGAGACGCTGTGGGCGAGGCTTGTTTAGTTTATAGGGAATTAGAGTATTCATACAAAGAAAAAAGTATTTGGCTTGAGGAATGCCCTATAAACTATATGTAAGGAACACAATTATGCAATGAGTAAAAGTTTATCTCGGATCCACTTTAAGAGCACAGGGCCGTTTCTTGGGCAGTGCAGGCAGGGTGACCGCCCTGGGCACAGACCGGTAAGTAGAAGAAGGGGGGCGCAGTCAGAAGGACATAACCGCTAGGGAGCTGGTGACGCGCAGTGCAGCCAAATGGAAGAAGTAAGAAGATTACCAGCGTGATCACCTTCCTTGACTCCTCCTGGGCTGCCTGCGTCAGACGTCAAGTCATCATCACGTCACCACCACGTGATGACTCCTGATGTCCTGTAGCGGTACTGCAGGCTGTCACCACCGCGGGATGACACCTGATGTCCTGTAGCGGTACTGCAAGCTGTCACCACTGCGGGATGACACCGGATGTCCTGTAGCGGTACTGCAGGCTGTCACCACCGTGTGATGACACCTGATGTCCTGTAGCGGTACTGCAGGCTGTCCCCACCGCGTAATGACACCTGATGTCCTGTAGCGGTACTGCAGGCTGTCACCCCCGCGTGATGACACCTGATGTCCTGTAGCGGTACTGCAGGCTGTCACCACCGCGTGATGACACCGGATGTCCTGTAGCGGTACTGCAGGCTGTCACCACCGCGTGATGACACCGGATGTCCTGTAGCGGTACTGCAGGCTGTCACCACCGTGTGATGACACCTGATGTCCTGTAGCGGTACTGCAGGCTGTCACCACCGCGTGATGACACCGGATGTCCTGTAGCGGTACTGCAGGCTGTCACCACCGCGTGATGACACCGGATGTCCTGTAGCGGTACTGCAGGCTGTCACCACCGCGTGATGACTCCTGATGTCCTGTAGCTGTACTGCAGGCTGTCACCACCGCGTGATGACACCGGATGTCCTGTAGCGGTACTGCAGGCTGTCACCACCGTGTGATGACACCTGATGTCCTGTAGCGGTACTGCAGGCTGTCACCACCGCGTGATGACTCCTGATGTCCTGTAGCTGTACTGCAGGCTGTCACCACCGCGTGATGACACCTGATGTCCTGTAGCGGTACTGCAGGCTGTCCCCACCGCGTAATGACACCTGATGTCCTGTAGCGGTACTGCAGGCTGTCACCACCGCGTGATAACACCTGATGTCCTGTAGCGGTACTGCAGGCTGTCACCACCGCGTGATGACACCTGATGTCCTGTAGCGGTACTGCAGGCTGTCACCACCGCGTGATGACTCCTGATGTCCTGTAGCTGTACTGCAGGCTGTCACCACCGCGTGATGACACCTGATGTCCTGTAGCGGTACTGCAGGCTGTCAGTGCGCGGCACTCATGGAGGAGTTGCTTTCCGGGCTCTCTTCACCTGTGTGTTTTCCTGGTCCCTGCTTCCTCCTGGATGAGCAGCTGGTCACTAGTAAGTAGGCAGACCTGCTTGTGACCTGTGGCTGTGTGACTGTCCCTAAAGTGTAATGGTTCGTGAGTCCATGGGGTTGGGGGGGGGGGGGGGGGGAGGGGGCACAATTTTTACACCCTCACCCTGGGTGCAATTTGGCCTAGAAACTGCCCTGTCCGAGCATACATAATCACAAACCACAGGGTTCCCAATTAAGTTAAGATAAGGCCCACTGCCTAAATTCCAGTAACCCTCCCCCAACATAGTGACCCCTAAAGGTCATAGGATCAGTGCAGCCATTAGATTTGCCCTTACCTCCTACAATATGTGTGGACGCCACTCCCTCCTCCCATAACAACTGTGGCCATCATGCTCCTCCCCTTCATATCAAGTCCCACAAGTGTGCCCTCCAAACCCCCCTATCCCCCATACTCCCTTCCTTCCTCCCAGTAACAATTGGGGCCACCAACCCCCTACCCCATAACCATCCCTTCTTACAGTACCATAGCGGGGGTAGGCCCCATAACCTCCTCCTTCTGCCCCCTAGCAAGTTGTTCCATAGCCCCCCTCCCCCTTCCCCCCAAACAAGTCTCCCTTCCCCACCATTACTAGTAGGATAGCATACCCTCCCCTCCCCCCTATTTGCAGGTTTCAGATCTCTCTTGCCTTTTGTTCCCTGTTAGGAATGATGGCAGATACAGGCCCCGCCTCCTCATGTAGACCCACGATTTCTGCTGAGATGCAGAAAGTTGTCTCTCACATGTTCACACCCCACTGCTCCGCCCACCCGCTGGATCCAGAGAGGAGAGGAAGCAAGCTGTGCTGCCGTTTCAAGCACATTTGGCCTATAAAAAAATAAGTTATTCTGTACACCACTTTATATCTTGCTTCCGCACACTGTTTACATTCACTTGCCTACCATATACCTGCCTACCATATCGCATGTCCTACAATTGGCCCAGTTCAATTTTTAGTTTAGTTGGTCTTTTAACTTTTTAATAAAAAAACGACCTCTCTCTCGACTCTTCTGTCACCTGTAGAGTTAATGCAAAAACCGTGCTGACCCCGTTATTAATGAGCAAGATGGCCGGTGGTGATACAGCAGTACAGCCATGCATTATATTACCACCCTGTTATACAGGCGACCTGATTTAGCTGACAGCGAAGATCTTCACATATAGCCGACTATTAATCATGTCCCGTGTCGAGTCCAGGATGTGGGTTTTAAAAGTCAAAGCCTTTGTTCTGATGTCTGATTTGGGACTCCCTGGCTGGAGTTGTGCAGTAAGTAGGTCACTGAATTCAATGATTTATGGGCCGGCCTCACCACAAGACTCTGACTGCCGGATGTCACCGACACCTAACAGACGCGCCGGAGATCTTGGCTGGGGGATCAAAACCTATCCTGCCGTTAAAGTGGACCTGAACTCTTGCACAGGACAGAAGGGAAACGTAGAGAAATGCTCCTTGTATGTATTTAGAGAGTTTAGCCGGTCTAATTCTCCCATTCATCTGTGACTAATCACAAGTTGCAATTTGATCTCTCAGCTGTGGCTGGTTCGGCAGAGCAACTAATTTGTAAACTCAGGATGCTAATATGTCTGCTTCCATGAAAGCAGGAAGTAGACACTGCAGATTTATTGCAGGATTTGTATCAGATGTGACAAGGAAATGTTACAGAAGCAGCGTGAGAGAGTGAGGCTCCACAGATTTGTAAGGGCCCGTTTCCACTATAGCGTTGCGGAATCGCCGGCGAATCACCGCAGGCAAAATCGCATGCGGGTGCGATTCCGCATGCGTTTTTTGCCGCGATTTCGCATGCGATTTCGCATAGGTAAGGTTGTATGCGAATTTAACCATGTCACTGCCTGTGTAAATTAACATTAATACCTATGCGAAATCGCATGCGAAATCACGGCAAAAAACGCATGGGGAAAACGCATGCGATTTCCCTATTAAATACATTGCGTGCGATTCGCCTGCATTCCACACGCAGGCGAATTCTGAGGGCCCTACCCTGCAGATTTTTTCTGCACAGAAAAATGTGCGGGGAAACGCACAAGTGGAAACAGTCCCATCCACTTGTACTGGCTGTGCGAATCCGCATGCGGGCAACGCATGCGGATTCGCGATAGTGGAAACGGGCCCTAATGCAGCAAGCAGTGCTGAGAACGAGAAGATTATTCGATCGGATCTCTACTGAGATGTGGATTAAGGTGGCCACACACCATACAATTTTTTTGCATTTTTTTTTTTTTAAATGAGCATTTCGATCAATTATTCTGCTAGACTAAAACTTTGAACTATCATTTATTATTTTTTATATAGCACCTTCTGCAGCACATTAGAGTACGGTACATAGTCATGTCATTGACTGTCCTCAGAGCTCACAATCTAATCCTACCATAGTCATAGTGTAATGTCCTACCATATTATTATTATTATATATTTATATAGCACTGACATCTCCTGCAGCACATTACAGAGTACATAGTCATGTCACTGACTGTCCTCAGAGGGGCTCACAATCTAATCCTACCATAGTCATAGTCTAATGTCCTACCATATTATTATTATGTATTTATATAGCACTGACATCTTCTGCAGCACATTACAGAGTACATAGTCATGTCACTGACTGTCCTCAGAGGGGCTCACAATCTAATCCTACCATAGTCATAGTCTAATGTCCTACCATATTATTATTATGTATTTATATAGCACTGACATCTTCTGCAGCACTTTACAGAGTACATAGTCATGTCACTGACTGTCCTCAGAGGAGCTCACACTCTAATCCTACCATAGTCATAGTCTAATGTCCTACCATATTATTATTATTATGTATTTATATAGCACTGACATCTTCTGCAGCACTTTACAGAGTACATAGTCATGTCACTGACTGTCCTTAGAGGAGCTCACAATCTAATCCTACCATAGTCATAGTGTAATGTCCTACCATATTATTATTATGTATTTATATAGCACTGACATCTTCTGCAGCACTTTACAGAGTACATAGTCATGTGACTGACTGTCCTCAGAGGAGCTCACAATCTAATCCTACCATAGTCAATGGCCTCAATTCACTAAGGTCATGCTGGAGATAATAAGGCAAGAGAAAACTTACCTCCACACAGTAAGAGAGTTATCTTATCTCTTCATTCCTTAATTTACCTCCTCTGTAGTTAATTTACCTCCTCTGTAGTTAATTTACCTCCTCTGTAGTTATTTTCACATGCAGTTAATAAACAGCCTGTCTTTAACTCTGGAGTTATTTTAAAGGGAAGGTTCAGGGAGGGTGGGTAAAAAATAAAAATCAATTTCCACTTACCTGGGGCTTCCTCCAGCCTGTGGCAGGCAGGAGGTGCCCTCGCCGCCGCTCCGCAGGCACCCGGTGGTCTCCGGTGGCCGACCCGACCTGGCCAGGCTGGCTGCCAGGTCGGGCTCTTCTGCGCTCCAAGGCCCGGAACTTCTGCGTCCCACGCCGGCACTCTGACGTCATCGGACGTCCTCCGGGCTCTAATGCGCAGGCGCAGAACTACTGGGCATGCGCAGTAGAGCCCGGAGGATGTCCGATGACGTCAGCGCGCCGGCGTGGGACGCAAAAGTTCCGGGCCTTGGAGCGCAGAAGAGCCCGACCTGGCAGCCGGCCTGGCCAGGTCGGGTCGGCCACCGGGAGCCTGCGGAGCGGCGGCGAGGGCACCTCCTGCCTGCCACGGGCTGGAGGAAGCCCCAGGTAAGTGGAAATAGATTTTTATTTTTTACCCACCCTCCCTGAACCTTCCCTTTAAGGATTGAAGATAACTTAAAGACAGAAGAGTTAACTTTAGGTTTGCCTGAGGTAAAATGTTTCCTGAATACGACATGCCTTATCACCATGGTGATAACTCTAGAGGAGTTATTAAAGACAGGAGATAAACTTAGTGAATTGAGGCCATAGTCTATTGTCCTACCATAATATTATTATGTATTTTTATAGCGCCGTCAAATATTTTGTCTTGTCACTTAACTGTCCCTCAGAGGGGCTCACAATCTAATCCCTGCCATAGTCCTATGTCTGTATGCATCGTAGTCTAGGGCCAATTAACTTATCTGTATATTTTGGGGATGTGGGGGGAAACCAGAGTGCCTGGAGGAAACCCATGCAGACACGGGGGGAACATACAAACTCTGTGCAGTGAGTGCCCTGGTTGGGATTTTAACTGGGAAACCAGCGCTGCAAGGCGAGAGCGCTATCCACTGCACCACCATAAACAGGTGATCGGTACTGACGTACATGAGAAGAACGCACTGATGGCAGATGTATGGGAATGCCGCAGGACTCCCGCTGGGCGAATGTCGCTGAGAAACATGGCCGACGATGTTTAACATCGCTGTAATCCTTATGTTGTGATGTATACGCTCACTGTCTATCTCTCTAGCGAACATGAAAGCAGGCCAACGATCTAATGGTGTAAAAGGGGACTGAGAGCAAATTAGAAACCATATATCTACGCTGGATGATTCAATTGCTTCTTGTCTGCCGTCAAGTCCTTTACTTCAGAGTGATGAACTAAGTGCCTTGATAAACATTAAAATTGCATTACTCTATCAGTACGGGAAGAGCGAGCAAGCAGAACAGAGAGATGTAAACGGCAGCGTGAAACAAGATGCCTTCTCTTCTGTCCGGTGCCCACATTACTGTATATCACATTTTCTCCAGTGAGATCTCAAAGAGGAACTACAAGTGACACCCATGCTAATCTAGCAATAAAAAACACATATACTGTATAAGTAGATAAATACTAGTTCTACTTACATAACAGATGTATTGCACTGTCCACGTTATGATTCCTGTGAAGTTTATAAAGGAAAAGCAGAAAATTCTATTTTAGACAATTTCCATCCTGTTTACCTTTTAATGAAGCTAATCCTGACATTTCCTCCATCACTTTTTTTCCTCCTCTTGCTAATTGTGTAATCATTATCCACCCTCCTCCCAGAGTCTTCAGACACTCCCACTGAGGTCTATACTAGGAAGTGCATTGTCTTATGCCATTAGAAGGAAAGGGAAATAAAGGGAAAAGGAGGAATATATTATAGATAAAAAGACCCCCAGCATGCAACTGTTTTGCCAGTCGATGGCAATGGCAATTAAAGGGCCAGTGCTCCTAAGGTATGTGACAACTCCAAACCATGACAGCAGAAAAAGTTTTGAAAGTTTTGAATGCAGGATTCACATCTTTATCACTTAATACACTCAGACCAGTTGCTGTTGAAATTTGATTTTTAAGGTGACAATCCCACTTTAAGCAAGGATTGAACTTCATCCCAATTCAGTAGCTGACACCACCTTTCCCATGAGAAATCTTTAACTTTTCTCAAATAGGCTGACATTGTGGTGAAACCCCTCCCACAGTGTGATGTCATGACCATGGTCCTGACAGTTTTCTCTCTGTGAACCTCATTGCATTGTGAGAAATAACCATTGTTTACAATTTCCAAGCAAGATATAACAACTTTTTAGCCTATCACATTATTAGTGGGTGTGTTTATAGACAATGGCAGTTAGTGCTGTCTTTTTTTTTTTTTTTTGCCAGCAGTAAAGAGGATTACCTGCAGGCTCATTGTGGATCAAACAACATGAACTAAAAACACAACGAATATCAATGGTTTCTTGATCTATCGTCTATTTTTAGTATGAAAAGAGAGGACCAAAGTTTTTTGTTTTGTTTATTGTTCTATTTTGGAACATGGGGCTATGTGGTTACCAAGCAGCTCTGAGCCAATAAACAGCCGCTCTCTACATGTACCCAACCGCAACAATGCAGCCCTGAGTTGGTGGTTGTTTTTGGCATCTGTCAACCAACGAGGTTGGTCCGTGCGTTTCTGAATACCGCAAGAAGATTACTCAACTGAAATGCCTCAAGTAGAATTCCGTGGTGGGAGCACCACAAAAACAGGGCCGCCATCAGGGCATCACAGCCAGTACAGCTGTATGGGGCCTGGAGATGGTCTGGGGCCAGCGGTATTGCAGAGAGAATAGAAGGGAACTGCAGCTCCTGGAACCTTTAGTAGGCGAGTTTGTGTGCGCCCCCTTTATCCTTCCCCAATGTGCAGCACCTGGAACCTTTAGTAGGCGAGTTTATCCTTCCCAGATGTGCAGCACGGGGAAAAGGGGGAATGCGGCGGTTTGGAATTTCTTATCAGTGAGGGTCACACTGTAGTCACTTCCTGTCTGAGTTAGCCACTTACATACCTGATATTTAACTCTGTCAGGCAGAGAAAGAAAAAAAGGAACACAGCCTAGTTATAAGTGTGCTAAGCACTGTACATACACATGTCTATCTCATCATGTCACCTCCGGTATCCTTTAAAGTCGGACACTGGAATGGAGGCCCAGCAGTGGAACCAGGGGACAAAGAGAAAAACGGAAAGGCTCTAAACCCCCATCATTCATCGATTTGATTCAATCCGACATGTCCGATCAGGATTCGAGTCGATCGGTAGTGTGATCGATTTGCCATTGTTTTGCAATGACATTCAACCACACTATCGAATCCCGATCAGACATGTCTGATTGAATCAAATCGAATCGATGAATTGAATCGCACAAAACTTGTATGGTGTAGATTGGGCTTAAGGGATTCAGAGACTTCAATCTCCTTAGGTGAGTATTTAACCCTCCCCCCTCCTCCCCCAAGGTGTTTACAGGCAGGGTCAAACTGGGACACTGGGGGCCCACCAGAGAAATTTCAACCTGGGGCCCACACATCCCATATTGCGGTGAAAAAAGGGCGTGACCATGCACCGGAGGGTGGGCGTGGTCAAGATGTATTATGAACAGGGCCAAATGTATATGATCTTAGCAGCATTGTAATTCAGAGACACTGCTGCTCAGCAAAACACTGCATAGAGTCCCTTCCTTCAATATAAAGTAATGTCCTAGTTACCATACATATGACATTGATTAGACTGTGAGCTCCTCTGGGGACAGTCAGTGACATGACTATGTACTCTGTACAGGGCTGCATAAGATGACAGTGCTATATAAATACATCATAATAATCTGGTAGGACATTAGACGATGAGTATAGTAGGATCAGACTGTGAGCTCCTCTGAGGACAGTCAATGACATGACTAGGTACTCTGTAAAGGGCTGCAGAAGATGTCCGTGCTATATAAATACATAATACAAATATAGCACACTAGGCTAGATATGATGGGAATCATTTGATTGTGAGCAATGACAAGTAATGTCAAGTGCCAGCAATTGTGAGGCCCACCGAGGGAAAAAACTGTACTACTGTGGCCCAGTCCGACCCTGGTTACAGGCACCCTTTAAAGGGAGTGAATGGGGCGGGGAAAAGAAGGGAATGGAAGGGTGATAGGAAGGAACATCACAACTAGCCCGCCTCTTCCCGTTTAAAAATTTGGCTTTAGCCAAAAGTCACATTTTTCAAGATGTGTTGACAGGGGACCGGGGGAACGAGGAGAGGAACGGACAACGCACAGAGGTATGTGGTTCCAGTATCAATATACCTCTGTGCTTACCTGGGTAGCTTTGCCTCGGGTCAGATGTGCTTTTAAAATGCAAAAAAGATTGTGTATCACCGTAACACAGTGTGCAGCATCACCAAAGTGCAGGTGCGCTCTAACACCTGCCAACACTATGGCTGCACTGTGGTGAGTATTGACACTGCCGACAGATCAGATCATAAAACCTCATCAGTAGATCGGCTGCTGAACAGGACTGTGCGCGGGACATCTTTATGCGTTTCCTGTTTCTGCATGGCATGCCTTGTTGGGTTATTCCTTGTTTAGAGATGAGATACTATCGAGAGCCGCGTTCTGGCGGCGGTCCAGGCGGAGACGCTCTGGAGACTCGCCATCCTGGACGAGGAGTGTGATTAGTCTGTAGTTCTTATCCCGGGATGCGTGTAGCGAGGCTGCTTCAGCAGATTTCTACATAGATGGGCGCAGTACGGAGGCGGAATCCCTGATTAGACTCGCGTCTTTTCCAACACAGCAAAACTGCCAGAGACACGGTATCTCAAGCTAAGTGGAGGAAACACTGCTGTGATGAAAGGTGACATGACTTAGGCACAAAGGACTAGTTAAAAGAAAAACAAAAAACAGTGCCCCCCGCAGTGTGTCTACTTCCTGCTTTCATGGAAGCAGACATTGGGTTAACATCCCGTGTTTACAAATAAGCTGTGTCTGCCGTGGACTGCTGAGGTTCCTGAGCTGACAGAGCTGAGAGATCAAATTTCAGTTGTGAGATGAGGGGGAATTAGACAGGCTAAACTATCTAAATACACACAGGGTGCATTTCTCTGTTTTCCTTCTGTCCTGTGCAAGAGTTCAGGTCCACTTTAAAGGGAACCAGAGACGAAGCACCCTCATGTATTTTACCATATATATCAGTAAGAACATTAGAGAAAACACCTACCATGCTCTCTGTTTCATCCTCACTGCTAAAAGTGTCTGTTAACAGCTGTGATAAGAATCCCGGACTGAGCATTCAGTCTGGCTTTGCAGGGAATAATTATAGCTGAGTTATTATAGCAGAGCCACAAGGGGGCAGGCTTGGGCTTGAAAAGACACCAGAGAAGACAGACTCAGCTATAATCTTTCCGTAGCAAAGCTAGACTGAGTGCTCAGTCGGGGATTCTTATCAGAGGTGATAACAGTCAGATTAAACAGAGAGCAATAAAACAAAGAGCAGATTAGGTGTTTACTGTCATGTTCCCACTGATTTATAAGGTAAAATACATGAGGGTGCTTCATCTCTGGTTCTCTTTAAGCATAGCTCCCAGCTGGCCCTCTTTCGGATGGACAGTCCCTCTTTGGGAACCCTGTCCCTGTTTCTTCCTCACTTGTCCCTCTTTCAGGACTGATGTACAGATATGTATTTTTTTCAGCTAAAAATTGTGTTTAACTCACTAAGGGCCTGTACACACTGCTGCGCTTTTCAAATCGTATGCGTTTTTAATCGCAAGGTCTTTTGAAAAATCATGAAAATCATGAAGACCTGTACATACTGGTGCAATGCGTTTTTTCTGTTCTCATGAAGGCTTGCAATTTAAAAATCACATGTGATTTTAAAAGCGCAGCAGTGTGTACAGGCCCTAAACCATAGCTCCCAACTGTCCCTTTTTCGGAGGGCCAGTCCCTTTTTGTAAGCCCTGTCCCTCTGTCCCTTTGTCCCTCTTTCAGGACTTTGTCCCTCTTTATATATAAGTATATCTATTTCTATACTAAAAATGTGTTTGATTGACTCTAAACTTTATTCACATCCTTTAAATTGATATTTGATAGATTACTAATTTTAAAATGTTACTAAAAAGGAAAATGAACCAGGATAGAAAGGACCAGTGTGGTTTGAATGATAAAACAACATATTTTTCTTATGAAATCTTTATGGTATGCGTGACTTGGGACGTGGTGGGGGCGTGACCAGGGGTGTGGCAGGGGCATGGCTTAAGTGTCCCTTTTTTCATCTCAAAAAGTTGGGAGGTATGCTTAAACTTTATTCTCATCCTTTAAAATTAATATATTTCAAATTTTTCAAATGTAAAAAAGGAAGAAAGGCTACTGATGATAGAGCGGACCGGTGTGGTTTGAATGATAGAACTCCATCTGTTGCTTCTGAATTCTATGTGATATGCATGATGAGGGGTGTGGCGGAGGCGTGGTTAGGGTGTGGCAGGGGCGTGTCTTAAAGAGAACCCAGGGCAGATTTTTTAAAAATCCTAATAGGACACAGAGCCTCTGCGCACACCAAATCGCGGCTGTGTTTACACTTGTAGACGGACGCCTGTCACAAAGTACGGGCAACTACGGACACAAGTGATATAAGTTCATATTTACGGACTGCCCGTCCTTTGACAGACGGTTGGCAACACTGCACAGAGGCATGTTCTGTGCACAATGACATGTCTCTGTGTACTTCTGGTGCGGCCGCCACTCCCCCTCCCCCCCCCCCCCCCCAGGCTCTGCTGTCCCCTCTGATAAATATCGCCAGGCTAACAACACTCTGCTTGTCGCTAGCCGTCTGTTTACCTGGCATGTGTCAATCAGTTTCAAGCAGAAGGACACCGAGGCATGTAATTGTGCACAGACCGTGCCTCTGTGTCCTATTAAGATTTTAAAAAATGCGCCTCAGGTTCTCTTTAAAGTGTCCCCCTTCCTTCTCTCAAAATGTTGGGCGGTATGCTTTAAAGGGAACCCGAGGTGAGAAGTATATGGAGGCTGCCATATGTAATTCCTTTTAAACAATACCAGTTGCCTGGCAGTCCTCCCGATCCTGTATCTTTAATACTTTTAGCCATAGACCCTGGAACAAGCATGCAGCAGGTCAGGTACTCTAGCTCAGCTGACTCAGGTTGGATTAGCCATATGCTTGTTCCAGGGTTTTGACTCAAGACACTACTTATGCCAGAAGATCAACAGGGCGGCCAGGTAACTGGCATTATTTACAAGGAAATAAATATGGCAGCCTCCATCTCTCTCTCTCCTCGGGTTCCCTTTAAGAAATGTCATCGCAGCTTTGCGCCAGTGTCGTCTGGACGGATACCGGCGATCCAGATTTAAACAGATCCGGCGGTGACAGACACAACACACAATTCATCTCCCAGCATTACAATATTTTGGCAATAAAGCTGTCGCTGTCAGAGCGCAGGAAAGCTAATATAACAGCCGTAAAACCCAGGATCGTCTTTGTGATACAGCATCGCGTTTCCTCTCCGAAGACATAAGCCGAGTAAGCCCAGAGAAGAACATCTGATTTCAGATAAAACATGATATATTTCTACAAACACCTCGTTGGCGGCTGCCGGTTCCTTTTATGCCGGTTCACTCCTGAGCGCTCCCAGCCCCGAAAACCATCCCTGCCTCCAGTGGATGAGTCTCTGGTGAGTTATAGCCGCAGTTTACAAAGAACATCTTGTTTCCATTTATGTATTTATTTAGGATTATTATAAAGGAAGTTAAGATGCTACTTGGTGGCATTGTAGACAAACTAAGTGGATTGTGTTTAAAGGGTGGCCACACATCATACAATCCTGATTGTACAATTAACTATATGTATGTAGTAGAAGGGTGCTGACACATTATTCAATTTTCAGCATCGATATCCGATATTTAAAAGGAAATACATGACGCGTTTCGCAGGCCCAGCCCGCTTCATCAGGCAATAAACATGGGGACAAAACAGAATTTCAGAAATAGCAGGTGTTGTGCCTCACTGAAATTCTGTTTTGTCCCCACGTTTATGCCTGATGAAGCGGGCTGGGCCTAAGAAACGCGTTGCACTGTTTTGGGGTACTATATAATAAATGTGATTACTATTATACAGACAGTCTTTCGTGTCTGCTTTATGGAGGTAAGTCCACCACTTCCTCCCAGCAAATGTTAAAGTTTTTATCCGCTTTTATCCTGCTGGCGCCTCTGTTCTCCTACTGCTATACCGTGTCCACCACTGGTGGAGGGGTGATCTACCCCCTTTCGCATCTACAGAGAGCGACTTCTTATCCCTGAATGAGGACAGGTCTAATCTCCTCACCTGCCTATACAGTGGTTGCCTGTGTGGTAACCCACGTTTGTGAGTATAATTTTCTCACGATAACCTTTACTTCGTTTATGCTTAACATACTACACTATATTGGGCTCTCGGTTTCTCTACACTTTACCGCTAGGAGACTGTTAGACGGCAAAACTGCTGTCTATTTCCATGGTACAGCGCTGCGATCTAATGCAGCGCTATACTGGGGACAGCCGTGTGACACGGCTGTCCCCCTGGAAGGCACAGGAGCGATCGGCTGTCATAGGCTGGTGCCTATGACAGCCGATCACGGTGATTGGCTGGCGGGGGGGAGGGAGGGCTGGGGACAAAATAAAAAAAAAATATTGAAAAAACCCCCCCCAAAATATATATATAAAAATAAATTAACATTCCAGCAGCGATCAGACCCCACCAACAGAAAGCTCTGTTGGTGGGCAGAAAAGGGAGGGGGAATCACTTGTGTGCTGAGTTGTACGGCCCTGCAGCGAGGCCTTAAAGTGTAACTGTCGGGCATAAAATCGAAAATCAATTCTTTATTTTTATCTGGTAAACAAGTAATAAGGATGCTAACCAGGCAATCCAAAAGTTACAATCACTATTACTTTTCTTGTTGATAAATGATCATTCCCCAGTTTACCTGACTCTTATTTGGTACATACAACATTTGCTACACAAAAGAGAAGTTGCAGGGCATGCTGGGTTGTCCTTTTTTGCTTCTCTATTTCCTATCAGACTTCACTAATGCAGCCCGATTGGCTGAAGCCTCTTTCCCTCCTGTTTTACCCTCCCACACCTCTGCTCCTCTCTTATTGGCCAAAATTTCTCATGCTGAGACAATGCCCTTTCTATAGTGAGGGGCTGGCAATGCATACACAATCAGGCAGAGGAGACTAAGGGCGGATATTACATCACGACTGGCTTCAAAATAGCCACAGTAAATATGGAAACTGCCTAGAATAGGATTCTCTACTTTTCCTTTATAAAATTCACAGGAATCATAACGTGGACAGTGCAATACATGTGTTATGTAAGTAGAGCAAGTATTTATCTACTTATATATTTGGTTTTTTTTCCGGAGATAGTATGGCTGACAGCTCCTCTTTAAAGCTAAAGTGACCTAAATTGTAAAAAATAGCCTGGCCACTAGGGGGGTGTAAGCCTGTGTCTTAAAGGACTTGCGAGGCCAAAATCCGGCCCCCAAATGTAAAAAAAGTTATCTACCTGTATGACTTTCTAAGGCACGGAGGACGCCGTCCGCGCCCTCCGTGCCGTTCCGCCGGGTCCCCGCCTCTCAATACGACCCCGAATGGCTCCCGACCCAACGGCCAGGGTCGGGCTCTGCTGCCTGTCTAAAGATGGCCGCCGACCCTGGCCGCGGCTGCGCACTCCGCATGGCCGCTACTGCGGCTGCGCAGCACTAGGGCCAACCCCCCGATCCACGCAACAGGCTGTTTCCTGTAGCGTGGATCGGGGGGTTGGCCCTAGTGCTGCGCAGCCGCAGTAGCGGCCATGCGGAGTGCGCAGCCGCGGCCAGGGTCGGCGGCCATCTTTATACAGGCAGCAGAGCCCGACCCTGGCCGTGGGGTCGGGAGCCATTCGGGGTCGTATTGAGAGGCGGGGACCCGGCGGAACGGCACGGAGGGCGCGGACGGCGTCCTCCGTGCCTTAGAAAGTCATACAGGTAGATAACTTTTTTTACATTTGGGGGCCGGATTTTGGCCTCAGAAGTCCTTTAAGCTCAACACACACCATACAATCTTGGTTGTACAGATTTACCAAATCTATGTATAAGGGCCAACAGATTGAAAATACCTTGAATGATTGATTGGATAAGCTCTTATACTACATGAAAGTGGTAAGATTGAACAACCAAGATTGTATGGTGTGTGTTGAGCCTTAAAGAGATTAAAGCAAATAAAAAGCAACCCTATAAAGAAAAATAGTTAGATACTCACCAATGTAGAAGATTTATTTTTTTTATAGTTTTTTTGCAGAATAAAAAATTTAAATTTAAACCAGGCAAGGCAACAACGCTGTATTCATTTGTGCTGAATAAAGAAGGACTTTACCTGCTGCACCAATTCATAGATCCTCAGCCACTTACCACTGCCTGCCAACTCCCTGTCAGTCTGAAACATCCCCTTTACTCACCTGGGCATGCAGTGGTGACTTGAGATGGATCAATATGTAATGAGGCCCTAGGCAAGGTGGTAGATTTGGGGCCCTCTTGTGGATAATCCTGCTCTGGTGGTGACAGTGATTGCTTGTGGGGTGACATACAGCCAGTCAGAAGGATTGTCTGTAGTAGGGAAGATTGGTTTTCAACTGACTGGGACAGGTAAAAAAAAACATCAACTAAACGATTTATGTATAATTCATTCAAAATGAATTCATTCTAAATGAAGCTAGCAGGGTAAACCTCTGACCTCACTATTTTCATAAGGAGCAATGGAACAAACTTGTCAAGGAGGAGAAAGGGGGACATTTATTACAGGAATTTGGGTATCAAAATTTCAGAATGCCCCAAAAAATAAATCTATACATATATAAAATCAGACGTATGTGTTGGCTGCCATAACTCTAAAACGGCTTAACCAATTTCAACAAAACTTGGTACACAGATCCCTTACTACCTGGGATGATATGTTCTGGGGGTCTCGCAGCCCCCCTGCACACATGGGCGGAGCTACAAACAGCAAATCAGATTTCACCCATTCACGTCAACTGGAAAATGTAAAAGGCTGCCATTCTCACAGTAATAAAGCCAGAGTCCCCACACTTGGCACAGTTGGTCACTTGGTGACCGAGGTTACAAATCCAGGAAAAGTGGGCGGAGCATAAAACAGCCAATCAAATTTCAGCCATCAATTTTCAATGGGAAAATGTAAACTGCAGCCATTCTTACACTGTTCATCGCAGGGTTCTCAAACTCTGAACAGTTTGGGATTGATATTCAAGAAAGTGGGTGGAGGAATCAGCCAATCAAAATTCACCTACTGATTGTCAAGGGGAATAATTAAATCTATTTAAATTGCCACTCTTACACTGTTAGCAGAGGTCTCAAACTGGTACAGTCGATGATTGGGGTCTAAATTCAGAATAGGGACGGAACCACAAGCAGCCAATCAGATTTCTTTGAATTGATAAACTGCTTTCACTCTCACATTATTGATGCCAGGGACCCCAAAGCTCACAAACGTGGTCATTGCGTGTCTGTGTGTCAAGGTGAGAAAAAGTGGCCGGACCCAACAACCACCAATTACATACCAGAGCAACACCGCATGTTCAGCTAGTTACTAAAAAAAACAGGTTATTAAAAAATAGACAGTCCCCATGGAAACTAACACTGACCTTTAGGCTTGAGATACACTTTAAATATATATCATATACCACTTGTTGACTTGTCGTTGCTATGACAAACATCAGTAATGCAAATGGCAAACACCTCCAAGATTCCAAAAATAGCTGATAAAATAAAACCCGATCCCCTCTTCCCAGCGCAGCTGGGCGGGGCCACCTGGGTGTCACCGCAGCCTTCTCTTCTAAGGCGATATTTTCAGAGCAGACGCAGATATTTCCCCGACTCTCCTGCACCTCAACAAAAACCAATTAAAATGGCGGATGTAACAGACAGAAATCAGGCGCTTTATGCTAAAACATGCAAATCGGCCCGCAAATCGTGCCTGCGCCTAGCCTCTGTTTGACTTGTTAATTGAAAAACACCCTCACATTGGATCTGCCAAAGGAGTCTGCAGCTTTGCAGGTGTAAGCCGCTATCGCTGGAAAAACTCGGAAAAAGTCAACTGCGAACCTCCATAAAAAGTTTTGGCTGTCGTTTCTACACCTCTCGGCCGGCTTCCCGGAGTTTACAGGGGCAACGCTAGACGGAGAGGAAAGCAGAAGAGCGATGTTCTGTGCGAATCAGAGATAGGACACTATGCTTCAAAGTGATTAGAGAAGCCACAGATGCTATCTTCACACCTACCACATGACAAATAATGGGCAGCTAGAAAGGGGAGGGGGAAACACGGCAGCTTCTATAACTTTTATAAACCAGGAAAGAAAAAAAAAACGACGCTTGGTTTCCTTTAAGCGCTACATATTTGCACAGTTCACCTTACCCGAGTTTAGCAGCTTTTCATAACACAATCCGAAATGACTCAGGACGTTCCAATACTGACACTAAAAACTTGTCAAGTTGATGTGAGGGTTTTTGGCGAGCGGACAGCGCGGTTCAGCGCGCCGCGGACCAGCTGATGGAGAACAGCTGACTTTTAACGGTGGCGGTAATGTTACGATGTGACCTCGCCTGCCAGTCTTCAGCGGCGTCCCGGCCTCGCTGAAATCTCTCCGCCGTTTAGCAGGATGTGAGGTTTAGCGTTCCGCTGCCAGATGCTGCAAACGTATTGTTCCGAAAAAATCCAAAAGTTCATCCAGAGTCCAGCCAATCGCAGGATGTGACACCCAAAGTCCGGGGCCTGGAAACAGCCTGCGCTATAGGTTTAATTAGCCAACCGCCTGGGGTATTGCTGCCTGTGTCTGCTGATGTGAGACTTACAAGCCCGCATTCCCCTGCTGCTGCGCTAGATTAGCGATCTTCCATGCATGGGAATCTGTGAGGAGTCCCGGGGCGATTTTAAAGCATGACCATGGCCAGATTGCAGGCAAAGCGAAGAAGGCCATGGCCTAAGGCACCAGGAAAGCAAGGGGCTGTGGGCAGAAGGGTGGCAGTAGCAGTTCGTCTGTCGAACATTCGTCCTGCTACACAGAGTTTGCACATAGTGGTGGGAGGCTACCAACAGATCTGGCACTCAGGAGATGAAGGGGCAGCGAACGAGTACTTACAGTGATCTCTGAGCTGCCTGCCACTCACCAAATGTGCCGCTCACCAAGGACCTTACAATCTAATCCCTGCCACCATGTCACTAACTGTCCTCAAAGGAGGTTACAATCTAATCCCTACCATCACTTCACTAACTGCCCTCAGAGAATCTTACAATGTAATCCCTGTCATCACTTCACTAACTGTCCTCAGAGTAGTTTATAATGTAATGCCTACAATCAGGTCACTAACAGTCCTCGAAGGAGCTTATAATGTAATCACTGCCATCATGTTACTAACTGTCCTCAGAGGAGTTTATAATGTAATCCCTGCCATCATGTCATTAACCTCCCTGGCGGTTAATTTTTTTTGCCACTAAGGCAAAAATCCTTTTTTTTTAATTTTTTGTTTTTTTTGTTTCATGTAAAGCTACCAGAGTGGTAGCTACATGAAACACCACTAGAGGGCGCATGTGTCCCTCTAGTGCGATTGTCGCCGGCATCAATAGCAAACAGGGGAACGCGTATATAACGCGCTCTCCTGTTTGACTTCTCCTGTCGCCATGGCGACGATCGGAATGACGTCATGGACGTCAGCCGACGTCCTGACGTCAGACGCCTCCGATCCAGCCCATAGCGCTGCCTGGAACTCATTGGTCCGGGCAGCGCAGGGCTCTGGCGGGGGGCCCTCTTGCGCCGCTGCGTGCGGGCGATCGCCGCAGAGCGGCGGCGATCAAGCTGTATGCGCGGCTAGCAAAGTGCTAGCTGCGCGTACAGCATTTTAAACTGAGCAAAAACTGAGATATCTTGCTGCGCGGCATAGCCCGAGCTCAGCTCGGGCTTACCGCCAGGAAGGTTAACTGTCCTCAGAGGAGTTTAAAATCCCTGCTGGGTTGTTGTAAAGTTAAGGATACTGTTGATATGGGGGCAGCTGGTGATAGTGGCCTTGGGTGGTAAAAAATATAAATCTGTCCCTGAGGACAAATCTAGATATATAGCTCAATGCACAGATTCCAGACGGTATACATGAATGCCAAAAGTTTTTCAACTGGTATTGGCGGTATTTTTTGAATGGAAAAAAAAAAAAAAAGCTGCTGGAAGTGGTAATCCCAGGCCTGGGTTGCCGCTGCTATATGCCGAGCACGCAGCGGCAGTGTTCTCCCCAGACTCTTTTAGCCGGGTGCTCCGCCCGACTAATTTTGGTGAGCACCCGGCTGTCATCGGCTCGCCTCCTCATCCTCCTCCTATGCTGTAAGCAGAGTTGCTCCGGTCCTGCATTCCCACATCGTGCCCCACCCAGCTACTTTTTCATGCCACCCGGCTAGAAAAGAATTGTGGGCAGAACACTGCAGCGGGTGTAACTCACCTTCTCCAGGATCGTCTTGTGGTCCTCGGAGGCTCTGGATCCTGCAGGTGAGATCACAGTTTGTCACATGACGACAGACAGCGATCTCACTATAGGGTTACAGCACCACCCGGAGGCCGGAGGGAGAACTGCAGCGCTGGATCCCAGGGAGGTAAGTCTGTGCGGGTCTGCTTGCAGATCTCTCTGCAGTATATATATATATTTTCATTTTAGAGTCGAAAAGCGAATGAAAAAAGTTGTACCGCATTTAGACCCTAAAATTTGGAAATAATCACACTGCCAAGGTTAAATAAAAAAAAAAAAGTTAAAATCTAATAATACACTGTATTAAGGTCAAATCTAAAAGATCCTGTCTTACAATCACTTGTACAGGTAGTCCCCGACTTACGAACAGCTCGCCAATATAAACGGCTCGCCAATACGAACGGCATGGATTCTGTGTTTCCATGGGAACAAGTCAAATTTTTATTTTTATTTTTTAAATTGGACTTTGTTTTTTTTTTTAAATTGATTTTCTCAAACTACAAGAAAAAATGGCTTTTAATCGTATATAAGCAGGTACAGGGGGCAGAGGTGACACAGAGGGGGACACTGGAGGCACAGGGGAGCACAGAGGAGCTACAGGGGACAGAGATGGCACAGTGTTCCGACTTAAGAACAGATTCAGGTTAAGAACGACCCTACAGTCCCTATCTCGTTCCTTACCTGGAGACTATCTGTATTTAATTGTAAAAAACAAAACAAAAAAAATTACACACTGTATATATTATGGCTCGTCGTACAAAAGTGCAACTTTTCCACCCATCTATCGTTCAAACTTGGTCTGTTGGACGATAGTTGGGAGTGTGAAAGTGTAAGAAACCACAAGACGAGTGACTGATAAGCAGTTTTCCCAATCAAACAGGCGGATTGACTACACGACTATTGGTGGAGATATTGCTCACTCGACCGTGTGCGTCATTCGTTCTGAATGCGCTTTGGTTCCTACGGGACAAAAAATTGTTTTGTTGTTGTTGAATGCGGCCATGTCGTTCAGTCCGTCGTTGGCTTGCGTGCAAATGAGTTGGTCGTTCAGTTGGTTGGTGCGCGGAAAATACAAGTTGTGTAGTCAGTCATGTCGCCAGGTTGATCGCGCGAAAAAGTTGCACGTGTGTACAAGCCTTGTTTTCGTTCCTTTTCATTCAAAGGCTGCCACTTTTAACGATGTAATGCGTCCTCAAACCAAAAACGAGCGCCCGATTGGTTGCTTCAGGTTACAGCATCAGCCAATCACGCACCAGTCGGCGGACGGCTCTTCTACTGAACGCGGCCATTGTTTTTACAGACAATTCGCAGTTAAATGAGGACAATTAAACCCGGTTTGGTTTTAAACAGATGATAAGGATTGTGTTAATTATAATAACTAAAACATAAAAGCCAACGACTAACAGAATTCCGTAACGGCACGCTGTAAAAAAACAGGAGAGACACAGAAAATGCCGCGACGGCCAGGGGAGCTCGGCAGACAGGAGGGGATCTGGTGCATACGCGGCAGCGCATTGACCTTTATAGGAAAGTGCAGAGCGTGCCCCGCCCACTCCAAGCTACTCTGCGCTGTCAGGGCCAGTTACAGGGAGGAATAAAAGTCTTGTGCTAAGCCAACAGCTACTCTTTAACAAAAGAAACTTATTGATTAAAGGGAATGTTCAGGGAGGGTGGGTAAAAAATAAAAATCAATTTCCACTTACCTGGGGCTTCCTCCAGCCCGTGGCAGGCAGGAGGTGCCCTCGCCGCCGCTCCGCAGGCTCCCGGTGGTCTCCGGTGGCCGGCCCAACCTGGCCAGGCCGGCTGCCAGGTCGGGCTCTTCTGCGCTCCAAGGCCCGGAACTTCTGCGTCCCACGCCGGCGCTCTGACGTCATCGGACGTCCTCCGGGCTCTACTGCGCAGGCGCAGAACTACTGACCAGGTCGGGTCGGCCACCGGAGACCACCGGGAGCCTGCGGAGCGGCGGCGAGGGCACCTCCTGCCTGCCACGGGCTGGAGGAAGCCCCAGGTAAGTGGAAATTGATTTTTATTTTTTACCCACCCTCCCTGAACCTTCACTTTAAGGAAAGGAAAGGGAAGGAAGAAAAAACAAGACACAGCGGTAGGAGCGAGATTCACTCCCTCGTAACTGATAAATATATATATATTTCTGACACCCAACCCTAAAAACACCTTCCTGATGTATAACTCTAAAACTCCCCTTCCTGACCCCTAACCCTAAAAAAGAGATGAGAGGGAGATCTTTAAGACACGCCCCTAATCATGCCCCTGCCACGCCCCTAGTCTCGGATACCAGAAATAATTCTTAAGCAAAAGATGTACTTTTATCATCCAAAGCGCTGACATCTTCTGCAGCACTTTAAAGAGTACATAGTCCTGTCATCCTGTCACTGACTGTCCCCAGAGGAGCTCACAGTCTAATCCTACCATAGTCATAATCTAATGTCCTGCCATATTATTATTATGTATTTATATAGCACTGACATCTTCTGCAGCACATTACAGAGTACATAGTCATGTCACTGACTGTCCTCAGAGGAGCTCACACTCTAATCCTACCATAGTCATAGCCTAATGTCCAACCATATTATTATTATTATTATGTATTTATATAGCACTTATTTATATAGCACTGACATCTTCTGCAGCACTTTACAGAGTACATAGTCATGTCACTGACTGTCCTCAGAGGAGCTCACAATCTAATCCTACCATAGTCATAGTCTAATGTCCTACCATATTATTATTATGTATTTATATAGCACTGACATCTCCTGCAGCACTGTACAGAGTACATAGTCATGTCACTGACTGTCCTCAGAGGAGTTCACAATCTAATCCTACCATAATCATAGTCTAATGCTGGGCATACACGGCTCGTTTTTTATTATCAATCGAGCCGCTGATGGCTCGATCGATAATATCTGACGTGTCCGTTCACCGCGCCGGATCAATACCGCGCTCGATCCCCGCGGGCGGACAATGGGAAAAACGAAGGGGAGATAAGGAAGTGCCCGCGGGGACGAGCGGGTACGCGAGGGCATGGAGCCAGCGGCTCGATTCCGGCGCACTATTGCACCGTGTATGCCCAGCATAATGTCCTATCATAATATTGTGGCTGACCAGATATATAAAGATCTTCGGGGAAGACAGCAGAGTTTGTGCGGTTGAATTTTCAGCTGTGTATTTAGCTTCCTCAGTGGAGTCCAGCTACTGCCGCATAGCATGTAATGTCATCTGCTTCACATTAGGCTGCTGTAATGAGAGCATTACAATAAAAGTCATGCCAAGTGGGTGATAGGCACGCGCATGCCAAGAGAAAGGCCGTAACTCAGGAGACTCCTGTGACAGCGGCGGCGTAGCCAATCCTTGGCGTCTGGTGGTAACAGACATGCGGGCAGCGGAGGATCCGGGCACAAGTGCTGCCTGCATCTCAGCCACATTACAGAGCGTTATTATAATCTATAGATGTCAGGAGAGCCCAGCGCAGCCAGGATCCGGGAACGCGGTTGTGCGCTCGCGCCGTAATAAACCTGACAGCCAGGAAATGCCGCAGCAGAAGCCGCTGACGGGGAGAGACTCAGGACTGTGCTGTGCCGAAAGAAGACTTCACATAGAATAAATAAACAGCTGGGGGGAAAGAATGAACTTTGGAATGAAAAAGAAACACTAGAAAAGGAACAAATAAACAGCAAATTTAAAGTGGATCTGAGATAAACTTTTATTCATTGCATAATTGTGTTCCTTTCATATAGTTTATAGGGCATTCCTCAAGCCAAATACTATTTTTGTTTTGTTTTAATACTCCAATTCCCCATAAACTAAACACGCCTCGCCCACAGCTTTTCAGAGAGCCTTGGCACTCAGTCCCAGGTAGCAAACGGCATGGATTCTGTGTTTCCGTGGGAACAAGTCAAAAAACAAATTTCTTGTAGTTTTTGAGAAAATCGATTTAAAAAAATTCCAAGAAAAAATGGCTTTTCGCCTCGGGTGTCCTTTAAATGTAGCTTTACAGACTACGTTTATGCGTCATCGATTGTATGTCAGGTAGATGGATCTTAAATAGGCAGAAAGCAGATATGAGTGAGAATTGCAGAGTACACTGAATGGTGTCATGAAGATTGAGGCAATAAATGTGAAGTGTAAATTGATATCATTCATCAGAGGAAGCTGATCCTATAAGTAGTATGCTACGGATGACATAAATAGCAGCGCAGTCTGCGGAGAAGAGAGGTGACGTGACGTGCTAAACAATGGTGGAAATTACCGCTATGATGTCTAGAGAATGGAGTACAAATGACATATAATAATATGTGCTTTATACAGCGTATATATAGGCAATCTGAAGCACTAACGGCCTGTACCCGCTATGCCATTTACCTGATTATTTTCCCCATGTCTGGCGATGTTTTTGAGCGGTCGTTTCCACGATCTCACAACGTGGGTACAGGCGCGTTCACGTGGACCTTTTTTAGCGACATGTGGCGATAGCGACCCATTTTAAGGAGAAACCTTAACCAAGAATTGAACTTCATCCCAATCAGTAGCCGATACCCCCTTTCCCATGAGAAATCTTTTCCTTTTCTCAAACGGATCATCAGGGGGGGTCTGTATGGCTGATATTGTGGTGAAACCCCTCCCACAGTATGATGTCAGGACCATGGTGCTGACTGTGGGAGCCTTGCTGCATTGTGATAAATAACAGCTGTTTCCAACTGCCAAAAAAAAGCAAGCAGCATCTCCTTCCAGTGATAACACCTGCCAGCAGTATAAATGTCACCATGTGATAAATGTCAGCATGTAAATCAGGGAGAGGAAAGATTTTACAGCAGGCAAACACTGACTAAATCACCGTCCTCCGATCCATCTTCCCGCCGGCAGGAAGATGGATCGGAGAGCGCTTGTCATGGAGAGACGTCACTGGATCCATCTTCCTGGATCACTACAGTGAGTATTTGGCGTTACACGTACTTACATGTGGGGCCTACTGTAAATCGCGGTCGCTGGCCACTTTTTCTAGCGATTTTTGCTGTGTTTTTTTTTTTTTTTTTTTTAGCGATTTTCTGTGCTTTAGAATGGATTTGTAATTTAATGGTTGAGGTTGTACAGCTACTGCTATTTTGAGGGGTGTTTTTTTTTGGGGGGGGGGTGGGGGGGTGGGGGATGTTTCTGGGTAGTTAAATTGCTGCAAAATTGCTTTGTTATGAAACATTAAAAAGTGATTTTGCAGCGGACCTATACTTTGTATTGGATTGTTATTTTAGGAAATTGCAATCACTCCACTAACTTTTATTAGTCTAGCACTTTTGTAATTGTTGGAGATTTCAAAAACGTGGCTTATCAGCGCCCTGTGGGCCCCAGATCTCAGTGTTCCTGTTGGCCGGGGTAAGGACTGTACTCTGGACTGCAATGCACTTCATATGCTGAACCAGTAGAGAGCGCTGTTTATACACCCTGACAGGCACAGTGTGCTCATACTCCTGCACAAAGAGGGGCGTGACCGCGATCTTCCCAAGGGTCCCAGGCAACAGCGGTGGTCTGCAAGAGGTCATGGGAATTCTCTGCAGGATCCAGATCTTCTCCTAAAGAGGAACTGTAACTAAGGATTGAACTTCATCCCAATTAGTAGCTGATGCCCCCTTTCCCATGAGAAAGGGGGTGTTCTTTATGGCTGATATTGTGATGAAACCCCTCCCTCAGTGTGATGTCATGACCATGGTCCTGATAATTTCCTGTCTGTGAACCTCATTGCATTGTGGGAAACAACGGCTGTTTCCAACTGCCTAGCAACCAGTATCTCCCTCTGTGCTGATGTATACCTAGAAAACAAAAGTCTTTTAGCCCATAGTGGGTGCTGTCTAGTTTGGATTGGTCAAAGCGGATTGTACCTTGGATCTGCTACGACCATCAACCAATTGTTTCGGGGAAAGTATATCCAAGCACTAAAAACCACAAATGGAAGACAGCAGACAGGCACCCTGTCGATCGGACAGAACAGTCAGTCTCCTGCTCCCAGGCAGTGGCCTCTAGTGGATGGAGGAAGCAGTTACTGGCTCTGAAATATTTAGGCAGCAAGTTTTCTGAACCTATCAGCTTTGAAATGGCTGTGCTGCTCGTGTTAAACATCTTTGAGTGTTTTGATAGAGTGATCATTCTACGACTCTACCAGACAAACGTATCTAAGAGAAACCTGGCAGCCCATAAATGCGAGTGCGAATCTGACGCGAGGGCAAGCTAGTAAATCTTCACACAAGCAACATCTCTTCCCGAACACCTTGGCTTGCTTTTGTTTGCCCCTCCCGGAGAGGCGTCGGGGCGCATTATTGACAGGTATTTATGACTGCAGCACAACACGGCCCAGAAGACGCAGGAGAAATGAATTCACTCCTTACACTTGCCAAATACACTCTCCGTCCTCCGTATATTTGTTTTTAAAAGCTGCGGGTAATGTGATTTTCAAGCATTTGAATCGCAGCCTAATTTCGAGGCTTGGACTAATATAATTTTATGGCTTTGTAAAACAAATCTGTACACAGGCAAAGCTTTTCAATTAAAGCACATTTCGTTGTAAGGAATAAAAAAAAGGGAAAAAATATAAAAATAAACACAGGGAAGGCTGAACGCTGGGCTTTGGAGGGCTGCCGGAAAAGCCAAGTCGGTCTCGCCCGTTCGCCGCCGGGTTCTGAGCCTCGCAGCATGCCAGTCTTCCACAAGGTGGCGATAGGTGCTCACAAGTTCCACTGTTTGTTTATCTTCCTCATGTCGGGTCTGTAAACTATTGTAAACAATATATTTCTCCTGTCGTACTCAAAGCGCTTGAGAGCTGCAGTCACTAAGGGTGCACTCAGTAGGTCACCCTGGAGCATAAGGAGTCTCTCCCGAGGACTCCTTACTAGGTTACTGGAATCGAACTCAGGTCTCTTGTGTGAAAGATGGGGTCTTTAACTAGTACACTTTCTAGCACTATCCAGCCACCCCTGTTTCCTCGGCTGCTAAGAAATAAAGGGGGTGGGGCCAAAGCTGTTACCTGGATTTCTTAGAGGTAAAAATACATTTTTATATATTAGAATGTTGTTAAAATGTTTACAAGTTAGTAACTGCGCTCTCATAGCAAATTAAGTAGAAAAGGGACTCCATTTCTTCTGTAAACGTAAAGCTTACTTGTTTTAAACGTGAAAAATGAAGCCGCACGACACACAAAACGATTGTGAACCTTGACGGTTGCCTAGGAATTACATATGATTAAAATGGCTGCTCTGAACCTCCCTAGGCACTTTACTGGAAAGCTATGTTGTGGATGGTTGTCAACCGTCTGAGACATGGGAGTGATGACTTACGCATTACGTACGTAGAACCAGCATCTCCACAGTTGTGAAGATTCTCACTTCCTGTGGAAATCAAACTGCACAGGTGTGAAGATATAAGCTTTACCTCATGTTTCAACGGAAATATTTACTGGCATTTAGTTGCACAATTACTTGTACAGCGATGACATACGTTCTACAGATTTTTTGCTCTTAATTTTTTTTTTTGTAATAGCCCGATCTACAATATACGCCATCCATCTCTGAGCCCATACCTGGCCTAGCATCTCAATTACTGGAAACCATCTCCCACCCCATTCATCACTGCAGCTGTTGCCTCGGCTGTTGTTGGGAATCCGACATGCCTTTGTTTTCCTCTTCACGCAATAAAAATATTTTTGAACTAGAGAGATAAATTCGCCCGGCTCCCCCCTCGCCTTCCCACAGGACCCTCCGCAGCACAATGCGGCTTGCCCAGGGCTGAATTATTTTGCCTCCACTCCGTGACGAATATACTTTTCAATTTAAAAAATCACGTCCTCCGTGAATTTTAACTAAGCATGAAGAGAGAAAAAGAAAAAATCAACAAAGCGAAATTTGCATCTAATACATCCCGGGTTCTTGTGGCGCAGATTTTATAATCACTAGGTAAGGGGAAGATAAAAATACTAACAAGAAAGGATGCCTGGATTTTATAATGAGAAACAAATCCTATTGTTCCGGGAGCAGAGTCAGGCGTCCCCGGGCAAGCCAATCTATCTCGCTGTGTTCCAGATAAGAAAAAAATTAAATTATATCGCCGGGTCTGTTGGGCTTGACCATAAGCAAACACAACACTGAATACTGAAAATACAATTTGGACTTGATTCAAGAAATACAAAGTTTACATGAAAAAAAAAAAAGAAAAAAACACTGGAGGTAAAAAGTTCAATACATATTGGAGATATCTTTTGCCTTTCTATCCAAAGGTTATATTTATTGGTTTATACTTAGTCTAGGAAAAGAACCGATATGGTATCTTGTATCAAAAATAGTCAAACTTCAAGCTAGCAAGGCCTGGAACTGCTGTCAAAAATATATGCATTTTCCTGTCCTTGTGTAATGAACAGCGGAGACGCCGCCGTGCGGTCTGGCGGCGGGGCGGCTGTTTCCGCGTTCAGACCGGCGGTTTCCGCACAGCAGCATGCGTCTGGTTTGCCTGGGCCTTCTAGTGCACACAGATGGGAGAGCTACGCGCGCGCACTAGAAGGCAAGACCTTTATGCCAGCAGGAGAGGTATCAGCTGATCAGGACGATCAGCTGATTCCAGCGGAACTCCTGATTGGCTGAGTGGCTGGGGGGGGGGGGCGCTGAGGAGCGCTGGAGTATATATAGATCTTGCTTGTCAGTTGCTGGTTGTCTACCGTTGCGAATACTTACGTGGAAGCACTCAGACCCTCAGTCAGATCCTACAGTGTGTTAGAACCAGGTGGACCTGGGAATTCACACTTAGCCAGATTGCGCTCTTGTTATTACTGTGTCACTACTGTGTTATACTTTAGACCAGTTCCGGGGTGTTGAGACCAAGGACCTCACACCCAAGTTTAGGATTACTGTGTCATTACTGTGTTATACTTTAGACCAGTTCCGGGGTGTTGAGACCAAAAATCTCCCACCCAAGCTTAGGATTACTGTGTTATTGCTGTGTTACACTTTAGACCAGTTCCAGGGTGTTGAGACCAAGGACCTCACACCCAAGCATATGATACTGTGTTATTCTTTAGACTAGTTCCTGGGTGTCGAGACCAAGGACCTCACACCCCAGACTAGGATTGTGCTCTATATCTGTTATGACCATTTGCTCTGTTGACCTCTCTCTTGCGTTCTGATTCGGTACCTCTGCCTATCTGCCTACCAGTTGCCAACCCTGCCTGTACCCGGTTACCGAATCAGCCTTCTGTCTTTGTACCTTGTCTGCTCGTGTGTTGCCGACCTGGCCTGCCCGACCCTGCTGGCTGTCACTCATCTCTCGAGTGTTCAGTCTGTCTGTACTACCCGTGACACTATTCCACCAAGTGTCAGTTAGCTGCAAGGACTTCTTGCTCCTCTGAGAGTCCTTTCTGCAGTGCAGCCAGTGGCCTCTATCACATAGGAGTCCCCTGGCTGCAGTACAGTCTGATTAACAGTTTACCAGGGAATCACTGGCTGCCAGATTATCTCTATCTCCTCTCTTAAAGGAGTTAGTCCCTGCACAGCCGAGGGCCACCTGCTCCTCAGGTGGTCTTTGGCCGAAGTTGTCTGTGTCTCCCGCTTCACGGGAGATAGCCTTCAGTTGCACCAAACACTTACACTTCATTAGGTGTCCAGAGGTTAGTCATACTTGTATTGTTGGTGATTCTGCAGATCATCCATAATCAGGTATACATCTGTATTGTTGAGGATTCTGCAGATCATCAATAATCAGATTCTCTCTGTGTGCTGACACTAATCGTTACACCTTGTTTTTTTTTTTTTTTTTTTTTTTTAACTAAAGCATGTCGTTGGGAGATAGGCTCCTCCTTTAGAGAAGTAAGAATTTTTCTCCAGTCTCTCAACAGTGACCTCTGGTGGGTGGAGGAATGAGGAGTTAACTTTGTGTAGTAATATGGAATTGACAGATTTGGAAAAACTTTTTGTACAGGGAACTCCTCCCGTTCATCTGATATCTTTTGTTTTGTAACTTGTTAGTTCGGAATAATATTGGGGACTTTCCGGATTATTTAAATCGGTTTCTTGTTGGATTTGTTGTTTGGATTTTTGTTAATAGAAAATATGTAAGAAAATGGAGAAAAGGGTGCTCTCTATGGTATTATTGATGGTATTTTCGCATTTTTCTTTTGTGGTGGTAATTACTTTTCTTCCAATAAACTAAATTATATGAGAGGAATAAGGAGTTGGCTGACAGCTGCTGATCTTACAGGCTTAGAAGCTGCTGAATGCTTCCATACAATGTGTTGCTGATATTCTCCTATAGGTAGCCAGGGTTTTTTTTTTTATCAAGTGGGGGGTGTGGTACCAATGGAGTCCAAGGACCTTCCAATGGAGACAAAAAACGAGAGAGGGACACCAGGAGCCCCTGATGGTGTAGTACGTCGAGGCGAGGGTATGATACTCAACAACAGTAAGTGCAGAATACTCACAAGGGTAGGTTGCAAGAACGCCAGCGGTACCTGGAACCATTAGTAGGTGAGGCTGTGCACGCTGCCTTTATTCCTCCCCGCTGCGCTCTGTAATAGTGCGGGGAGGAGATACCGATGGGAGATTCGGGGGAGGTGGCTGCAGCTGGAGAAGGGCCAGACATGGCACACTGGCTGCCTGCAACCACCGAAGGAGACTAGGCGGCCAATGAGAGAGGAGAAGAGAGGTGTGGGCGGGGAGAACGGGAAGGATAGATGTTTCTGCCAGTGAGGCTGAGTTAGCATGCACTGCAGCTTCCTTTCTGCGGCCGCGCGTACGATATAAGAGCCTGGGGAGATGGGGAGAGATAATTTACTGGGGAAAAAAAGTGAGATTGATTTTAAAGGGATACTGTAGGGGCGTCAGGGGAAAATGAGTTGAACTTACCCGGGGCTTCTAATGGTCCCCCACAGACATCCTGTGCCCGCGCAGCCACTCACCGATGCTCCGGCCCCGCCTCTGGCTCACTTCTGTAATTTCAGACTTTAAAGTCAGAAAACCCCTGCGCCTGCGTTGCCGTGTCCTCGATCCCGCTGACATCACCAGGAGTGTATAGCACAATCCCAGTAGAGTCTGTGCCTGTGCAGTACGCTCCTGGTGACATCAGCAGGAGGGAGGACACGGCAACGCAGGCGCAGTGGTTTTCAGACTTTAAAGTCTGAAATTCTAGAAGTGAACCGGAGGTGGGGCCGGAGCATCGGGAGTGGCTGCGAAGGCACAGGATGCCTACAGGGGACCATTAGAAGCCCCGGGTAAGTTCAACTCATTTTCCCCCCAACGCCCCTACAGTATCCCTTTAAGCTTTTGAATTGCCTGGATAGCATCAATTTTTCATATATAACAGCTACTAATAGAGAACTTGTTTTGGATTTTTATGCCTAACAGTTACTCTTTAAAAAAATCCACCTTTTGCTAAGCTTGTTTGAACAACGAGAACCTTATTAATAAACACCCTTTTGCAGAAGGCAGTGTGTGATTTATGCTTAGTAGTCATTCAAATCTTTAATTATACTCTTAATAAATTAGAGGAGATATATTACAAACTATCGATTCTGAACTAATGGTTATTCGCTGACTTGGCTGGCGGATCGCTAGATAATTACGCAGGTGGAGATGCCTGGAGGCTAGCGCCGGGGGTGTGGTTAGGTGCCAGTTCGAATGCAAACAAACTGACAGCATAAAGGCTCGTTAGATCCGAGACTTCAGTACCAATCCAACCGTTACAATCTGATTAGGAAGACTCTGTACTGGGATATGAGTGACACAGCTAACTCTTTGTAAACCACAAATCCAGATACTTAGTCCAGCCATCTTATGCACCTTTAAAGCAGGGTTGTCAGCCATACAATCAAATTCCTATTACAGCTCTGTGTTTATTACGCAGTCTACAACCTGATCCCGCATTCCAATATAATCATAAATGTTTCTGCTGTAATAAATCTTATCTCAATCAGCCGGACTCTATTCTGGTACAGTGCCGGGGAGAGGGAAGCTTGTTATCTCCCCTCCCACATTTCTGCTCCTCGCTGATTAGCTGAGGGCAGATCAGTGTGACACGAGGCTGAGAAGGAAAACACACCTCACCCCTCTGCAGAAGTTGCTGAAATACTATCTATGAGCTAACTAACTACTCATCCCATTGGTGCCGATGTACTGCTGGGCGGGACATCAAAAAGTAAACAAAACATCAGATCCAGGAGCAGGGCACCTTCATAGAGGTTTCCCTGTATCACTTTAGACGTAGACAGAGAAAGACTAATACAGAGAATGAGGGGGGACTAGAGGTGGCATGCAGATATAAAGAGACCCTGGGGACAGAGGCGTCACTAGGGTTGGTGTCACCCGGTGCAGAAACTCATGGTGTCACCCCCTTTTACCATGAACCTCCAACGTTACCAGGCTAAACAAAACCAATAATACTTTTTTTTGTAGTAACGTTACTTATTAAATTTGTTGAGAATAGGGTTGGTAAAAGGGATATACTGGACCCATTTGCAGTGTTCTCCCCAGAAATTTTCTCCAGACGGGTGGCATGAAAAAGTAGCCGGGTGGGGCGAGATGAGAATGCAGGGCTGGCGCTTCTGTGAGCATCTCTGCTTACAGCATAGGAGGAGGTGAGCCGATAACAGACGGGTGGTCACCAAAACTAGCCGGGTGGAGCACCCGGCTAAAAGAGCCTGGGGAGAACACTGCATTTGCTATGGGGAGAGGGGAGTTGGGCAGTAGCCTGGCCTATATTTACGCAGCCCTATTTCACTGTCCCTTAGCCTCTCTCTGCACCTACCGCAACCTCCTAGTGACGCTACTGCCTGGGGATGCCTTTTACTCTCGTATGACGGAAGCAGCAACTTGCAAAGGAACGGCTTGTGTTTTAGGCAGATCACTTGTACCAGACGAATCAGCACAACTCGGCAGAAGCAGAACAACACAGCTTGCTGACGAGACTTACTCCACAGCTGGCCTGGTGAAGCTCCTAACTTTTCGAGATAAGAAAGAAGGACACTTGAGCCACACCCCTTATCACGCCCCTGGCACACCCCTAGTCATGCATACCATAAAGATTTCATAAGAAGTATATGTGGTTTATAATTCAAACCACACTGGTCTTTTTTATCCTAGGTTCATTTACCTTCATTTGAAAATAAAAAATATATCAATTTAACCTCCCTGGTGGTATGATTACTCGATTTTAGGGTCTAAAAGCGATGCAATTTTTTCACAGGCTTTTACACCCTAAAAGCAGGGGAAAAAATCTTACCGCTAGCTAGACCTGTGGCAGCCTTACACGTTACTCACCTTCCCTGAATCCAGTGCTGCAGTTCTCCCTCCGTCCACTGGGTGGATCTCACCAAAGGGATCGAGCGCTTCCGAGGGCCGGAAGAAGAATGGCTGCCAGCATCTGGATCCCGGTGGAGGTGAGCTTCACAGGCCCGCTGCGCACAAGCTCTCCATATACCTCCCTTAGGGCACCTCCAACAGAGTATTTATGGGTAATCAGAGTTCTCCCCAGGCTCTTTTAGCCGGGTGCTCCCCCCGACTAGTTTTGGTGAGCACCCGGCTTTCATCGGCTAACCTCCTCCTATGCAGTAAGCAGAATTGTGCACAGAAGCACCAGCCCTGCATTCTATGATCTCGCCCCACCCGGCTACTTTTTCGTGCCACCCGGCTGGAAAAAATTTCTGGGTAGAACACTGGGTCTCAGTGAACTGAAGCCATGTTTCTCAATAAATTACCAAGCTATTACCGCATGTGTGGGAAATGGAATCTTAGTGAATTCGGAAATAAAGGCTAAACTACCGAATGCGGTATTTTACCGACCTATTATTTTTTACCAAACAATTCTTAGTAAATCGAGGCCATTGTCAACTAAGCTTTTGATTGGCCAACCATGCCATGAATATGCCGAGTTAAAAATGGCATTTTTAAGAGGAAAGTGTCAAGTTTCCACCTAATCGCGGAGATTCGCTTTAGGAAACGATGACAACAGAGGAAAAAAACGGATGAGTGCTTTTAATTAGTCATTAGCTCCGTTTATAGCAGAAGGTAATTATCTGAGACATTTGAGAACATTTAAGACAGGATTTATCAAAATAATGATTTTCAGTCATTTTCGTGCCCGCTGGAAACTTCTATCTTCTTTGCTTTTTTTTTTTGGGTCGTGTGACTCACCGGGGCTGTTAGCGGCGTGGAAACACAGCCAAGACGGCGTACGCTTCTATTTTAATCATGGATGAGAGATTCTGAGCGCTGGCGGTACTGACTCAGCATGCGTGAGTGCTAATAAATAAACAGATCTGGCCGGAGACTATTGTTACCGAGGGAGTTATTGTTTCTGGAAAACTTTGCTGAGAATCTTTTGTATTCACAGTAGAGCCCTGGTTATGTTTCACATTCCAAAATAACAATCTTTTTTTTTTTTTAGAAGATTCATCAAGTATTATATTACAGATACAATTGTGTAAATATTCTTTAGTGTGCAGAAAATTTGTCTCTGAATAAAAATGCTATACACTAGAATTATGCATTTTAGCCCCATTTTATAATGCAAGCATCGCACTTTCAGTTTGCACAATATTAGTTGTAGCTTAGTACATATGGTGATCGTAAATTAGCTGCAGACTGCAGTGTGTGCTGATCTCTGCTACTCCCAATATGTACAGTATAAGCTGTTACTTTGTGCCTGTACTGATAGTAAACTTGCTGTGGTGTGTGCTAATCTCTGCTACCCACAGTATGTAAAATGTTAGCTATTACTCTGTGCCTGTACCAATAGTAAACTTGCTACAGTGTGTGCTAATTTCTGCTATCCCCATTATGTACAGTATAAGCTGTTACTATGTGCATGCACTTTGTGCATGTACTGATCGTAAACTAGCTGCAGTGTGTGCTGTTCTCTGCTACCTCCAGTATGTAAACGGTAAGCTATTACTCTGTGCCTGTACTGATAGTAAACTTGCTGCAGTGTGTGCTGATCTCTGCTACCTCCAGGATGTACAGTATAAGCTGTTACTATGTACCTGTACTGATAGTAAACTAGCTGCAGTGTGTGCTGATATCTTGTACAGAAAGAGAAGTGTGCACCCTCCGTCATAGCTTTCGTGCATTTATTGCAAATATTCACAGCATATATAGTGGTACTTGGTAAAAAGTTGTGTACCTTAGATGGTGTTCAGCAGGTTGCTAGTGCTGGAGGTGGGAGTGGGGGACAACAGTGGGCCTAGCGACAGCCGTTTCGCGTCACGCTTGGTCACGCTGCGTTCCATGCATTACAGTGTGTGCTGATATCTGCTACCTCCAGTATGTAAAATGTAAGCTATTACTCTGTGCCTGTACTGATAGTAAATTTGCTGCCGTGTGTGCTAATCTCTGCTACCCCCAGTATGTACAGTATAAGCTGTTACTCTGTGCCTGTACTAATGGTAAACTAGCTGCAGCATGTGCTGATCTCTGCTACCCCCAGTATGTACAGTATAAGCTATTACTCTGTGCCTGTACTGATAGTAAACTAGCTACAGCATGTGCTGATCTCTGCTATACCCAGTATGTACAGTATAAGCTGTTACTATGTGCCTATACTGATAGTAAACTAGCTGCAGTGTGTGCTGATCTCTGCTACCTCCAGTATGTACAGTATAAGCTGTTACTCTGTGCCTGTACTGATAGTAAACTAGCTGCAGTGTGTGCTGATCTCTGCTGCCCCCAGTATGTACAGTATAAGCTGTTACTCTGTGCCTGTACTGATAGTAAACTAGCTACAGCATGTGCTGATCTCTGCTACCCCCAGTATGTACAGTATACGCTATTACTCTGTGCCTGTACTGATAGTAAACTAGCTGCAGAGTATGCTGATCTCTGCTGCCCCCAGTATGTACAGTATAAGCTATTACTCTGTGCCTGTACTGATAGTAAACTAGCTACAGCATGTGCTGATCTCTGCTACCCCCAGTATGTACAGTATAAGCTATTACTCTGTGCCTGTACTAATGGTAAACTAGCTGCAGCATGTGCTGATCTCTGTTACCTCCAGAGTGTACAGTATACACTGTTACTCTGTGCCTATACGGACAGTAAACTAGCTGCAGTGTGTGCTGATCTCTGCTACCCCCAGTATGTACTTTAAGGCTACTTGCACACCAAGACGTTGCGTTAGGTGCTACGTTAAGGTCGCATAACGTGCACCTAACACAACGTATGGTGCTGCAAAAGCCGACGGTAGAGTGAGCCGCGTTAGGCGGCTCGATTCCTATAATGTCTCCCAGAGTGGCGCTGATTGGCCAGCGGGACCACGTGATGCGGAGCGAGACACTCCGCATCACGTGGTCCCGCCGGCCAATCAGCGGCCGCCAGTGCAGTGAATATTAAGTAGCCATGTGCGCGGCTACTGTAGCTGGCTCTCCCCGCCTCCTCTCTGCCCCCCACTGAGCATGTGCAAACAGTCTAACACGGCTATAGCCGCTGTAACGCCGAAGCATGCTGCACTTTCCGGAGAACGTGCAGCGTTACAAGTAACGCAACGTGGTCTGTGTGAACAGCCCACTTGTGTTACATTGCTGTGTGTTGGGGGAGCGTTACAGGCGCACTAACGTGCGCCTGTAACGTCTTAGTGTGTAAGCAGCCTAAAAGCTGTTAGTCCATGTCTATACTGATAGTAAACTAGCTGCAGTGTGTGCTGATCTCTGCTGCCCCCAGTATGTACAGTATAAGCTGTTACTCTGTGCCTATACTGATAGTAAACTAGCTGCAGTGTGTGCTGATTTCTGCTACCCCCAGCATCTAGAGTGTACGCTGTTACTCTGGGCCTATACAAATAGTAAACTAGCTGCAGTGTGTGCTGATCTCTGCTACATCCAGTATGTAAAGTGTAAGCTATTACACTGGATCTAAACTAACAGTAAACCAGCTGCAGTGTGTGCTGATCTCTGCTACCCCCAGTATGTACAGTATACGCTGTTACTCTGTACCTGTACGGATAGTAAACTAGCTGCAGTGTGTGCTGATCTCTGCTACCTCCAGTATGTACAGTATAAGATGTTACTATGTGCCTATACTAATAGTAAACTAGCTGCAGTGTGTGCTGGCCTCTGCTACCTCCAGTATGTACAGTATTAACTGTCACTCTGTGTCTATACTGAAAGTAAACTAGCCTCAGTGTGTGCTGAACACAGATTTCAAAAACCTGCTTCAAAAATGTTCCCAGTGTCTCTAAAGTGATGCCTTCTCCTTCCCGGATTGTCCAATGTTCCCCCGCACACCACACTCCTTATCCCTCTTGTTCAGATCCTGTTGGGACTTCAGTAAACATCTAGGGAACGGGCACAAACTAGTCAGGAAAAAAAAACTTCTTACTGTAAATCAGAGTGGTGTGGCAGCATCTTAAAATAGGCTGAAATAAATAATGCACATAAACTGCATTACAGAAATACGATCAATGCAAGCTATGAATCCTCAGTACTATATCAAGTCCCTTCAATGGAGTCAAACGCAACAAAAACACTTCAGATAGTATCCCCCACAATATGTCTCTTTACCCCAAATCCAGCATGTATGGAAAACCTGCTATTTCCGGACGTGGCTATTTCTGGCGGTTTTCACGCTGGCCGCGATTGCTCATGTCAGCGCTGATCGCATTTCCACTTCCGCGCTGACTGAATCCCTCCATAAGTCCCACCGTTTATGCAGAAAATGCAGTCAACACTGACATCAGCGATAGCGGGAAATGGGAATAATGGCGTCCGGAACGAGCGCTCCTTCTATACCAGAACGCGCTGAATCTGGATTAAGCACTCACCGAATCGTTTGGCTTTCAAACTGGGTCAATTTATTGGTAGAGAGAGATGTTCTGTTCCCCTAGGAGGCAATATAAACACCTGAAGTGAGAGTGATATGGAGGCTGCCATGTTTATTTCCTTGTAAATAATGCCAGTCGCCTGGCAGTTCTGGCACATGTAGTGTCTGAGTCAAAACCCTGGAACAAGCATACGGCTAATCCAGTAAAACTTAAGACAGAGTACCTGATTAGACATGCTTGTTCAGGGTCTATAGTATTAGAGACACAGGATCAAGAGGGCTGCCAGGCAACTGGTATTGCTTAAAAGGAAATAAATATGGCAGCCTCCATATCCCTCTCACCTTGGGTTCACTTTAAAAACAAACCTACAGACCACAAATTCAAAACCAGATAGCAGGTAAGTCCATACACTCACCAATTATATCAGTGCATGCATCCAACCTACTCATTTCTTAAGGTCGCCACACACCATACAATTTTTAAAATATCTTTTCAATTCAAGAATTGCAATCAATTTTTCTGACTGATTGTACCATTTAAAAAAATCTGACCAATGTACCACACACCTGTGTTAAATTTTTACCCAATTATGAAAAAGAGGATTGAAAACTCTGAGACAATTGCATGGAAGTATATATAAGGAAAACGACAATCTTTCCTACACCATTACATTTCCATAAAAATTGATCAGAAAAATCCAGCTCTCCCGATAGACTTTTATCGAATAAAAATGGGAAATCCGATCAGATTTCTTGCTGGAATGAAAAAAAAAAAAAAAAAAAGCTTTCGATTTTTCAGAAAATCCAATCCTTTTTACCGAATTGCCCTAAAATCGGATCATTTTATTGTATCGTGTGTGGCCACCTTTAAAGAGGGACCCAGGATTAAAAACTTTATCCCAATCAGTAGCCAATACCTCCTTTCCCATGAGAAATAATTTCCTTTACTCTAATGGAGCATCAGGGGGTCTGTATGGCTGATATTGTGGTAAAACCCCTCCCACGGTGTGATGTCAGGGCCATGGCCATGACTGTTTTCTGTCTCTGAGCCTCATTGCATTGTGTGATATATCCTTCATTTCCAACTGTCGCTCTCTTTCTCTCTCTCTCTCTCTCTCTCTCTCTCTCTCTCTCTCTCTCTCTCTCTCTCTCTCTCTATATATATATATATATATACACACACACATATGTGTGTGTGTGTGTGTACAGTGTGTGTGTACAGTGTGTGTGTGTGTGTGCGTGCGTGTGTGTGTGTGCGTGCGTGTGTGTGTCTGTGAGCGTGTGCGTGTGTGTGTGTGTATGTGTGTGTGTGCGTGTGTGTTTATAGATAAGGACAGCTTTATGCGTTTTTTCTTTTTCATGTCTGCGAGCAGTAAAGATGCTGACCTGCTGGCTTGCGGAGGATCAAGCAACATGACCGAATTACATGCGAGTAGGAAACATTTCTTGATCTTCTATTTTTCAACTTCTCACTTTTCATTTTTATTATCTCTCCTATTATCTTTCGGGGATGTTCCCTGTTGAAGTATAAGCACACACTGACTCCGTGTACCCGTACTCCTTACTGTTCATGGAAAGAAACTGAAAATATTAGCTGTGTTACTATTTCTGGAGCCTCCGGGTTACTGTAATTTCAGCAGCCATTCTATCTGCGCAGTAAGCCCCTCCGCCTCCCCCCTGCTTACATAATCGCCGTTACCTATCGGACAGCGAGGTACGCCGCTACGAAGACCTCAAGAATTTCCTGTGTCAAGGCGGTCAGCAAGCTGTCTACCCCGGGTCAGATATCAAGAGGGCCGCCCGAATGGCTGAGTAGCCGGGTTCTTGGAAGCCGTACAGAGCGTTCGCTGCCCGCTGCCAAGACCTGGCGTCTATTTCCAGATCGTGACATAAGCAGGAGTCGAGGTCTCTGAGGAACGCTGATGTCCAGTGAACTCCCACACAGATCAAAGAGAGACAAGGATGTGACAAGGCAATGTGACTCCTGGGATAAAAGGAATACATCTCTGATAGGTCTGCATCTTAGAATCAAACCTGACGCTATATACAGTATCCATATTACAGGCCAGATCTCAATGGAGTCAAAGGATTGTTTTTTACAGGGGTGTTTGTCATTTTTATCCATTAAAACATGTTAAAGGGAACCTTAACTGAGAGGGATATGGATGTTTCCTTTTAAACAATACCAGTTGCCTGGCAGTCCTGCTGATCTCTTTGGTTGCAATAGTGACTCAATCACAGACCTGAAACAAGCATGCAGCTAATCCAGTCTGACTTCAGTCAGAGCACCTGATCTGCATGCTTGTTGAGGGGGTGTGGCTAAAAGTATTAGAGACACAGGATCAGCAGGAGAGTCAGGCAACTGGTATTATTTGAAAGGAAAAATCCACATCCTTCTCAGTTTAGGTTCCCTTTAAAGAGAACCAGAGATGAAGCACCCTCTTGTATTTTACCTTATAAATCAGTGGGAACATGACAGTAAACACCTAATCTGCTCTTTGTTTCATTCTTCTCTGTTTAATCTGACTGTTATCACCTCTGATAAGAATCCCCGACTGAGCACTCAGTCTAGCTTTGCTACGGAAAGATTATAGCTGAGTCTGTCTTCTCTGGTGTCTTTTCAAGCCCAAGCCTGCCCCCTTGTGGCTCTGCTATAATGACTCAGCTATAATTATTCCCAGCAAAGCCAGACTGAATGCTCAGTCCGGGATTCTTATCACAGCTGATAACAGACACTTTTAGCAGTGAGGAGGAAACAGAGAGCATGGTAAGTGTTTTCTCTAATGTTCTTACTGATATATATGGTAAAATACACAAGGGTGCTCCGTCTCTGGTTCCCTTTAAGTGCTTCAGAAAATAGGACTGTCTTCGACCCAAGTTGGGTGGAATAGCTCAGAGAAGGTCTTTAGCATAGATAACTGAGGATTCTTAACTCTTCCTGTTCTGGAAACAACATGAGGCTTTTTTCTTTGCTACTAATGTTCTATGTCTTAGCTGTACTGCACATGCCATTCATTATCTCATAAGTTTATTTTCACTTCAGGTTTGCTCTAACCACTTACTCAATGCTGCTCCATTGACCTATCAGCTATCAGTGTTCTAAGCATGATAATAACAGAAAACTGGGAGAATATACTCGGCCCTCGTCTGTATTTCCATCCCAGTATATATATATATATATATATATATATCTCTGAGCTCGCCAATTAAATTGCGGAAATGTAGCTGTCAATAGCGAGCGATCGTCTGGAGGGTAGTCGAGCGGAATGCAAACAAGGCGGACACATGTTATTAGCGTAATGAACATCATATACATGAAAATAAAAGATCCTGAGGCTGAGATATCGTTATCCGGGAGTCAGTGACGGGGAAAATCACAGAATCAGGCGATGGTTATAGGAAACTGTATAGACGGCGGCAGCGTGCATTAGGTGAGTCACCAGAAAATATAATAATCCGATGTCTATTACAAGGGCTGTAATTAACTCCCTGGTCAGGTTACAGTCGGAGTAAATGTCAGGTCTCTGGATAGACTTAGAGATAATGTACTGAAAGGCACAAGTCACTCATTAGCGCTCGCTGACACGCAATGCAATAAAAAGCAGGAAATCGCAGGAGCCTGCCCTGACTAGTGCATATCTGGCTGCCTGTCTGCAAGTCGCTGGTAACCTCTGCGCTGGCTGCCTACCGCATCTCTGGCTGCCTGTCTGCAGTCTCTGCCCTGACCGCCGCATCTCTGGCTGCTTGTCTGCTGCATCTCTGCCTGCCTGTCTGCCGCATCTCTGGCTGCCTGTCTGCCGCATCTCTGGCTGCCTGTCTGCAGTCTCTGCCCTGACCGCCGCTTGTCTGCTGCATCTCTGCCTGCCTGCCTGTCTGCCGCATCTTTGTCCTGACTGCCACATCTCTGGCTTTCTATCTGCAGTCTCTGCCCTTACTGCCACATCTCTGCCTGTCTGACTGCCACATCTCTGGCTGCCTGTCTGCCATATCTCTGGCTGCCTGTCTGCAGTCTCTGCCCTGACCGCCGCATCTCTGGCTGCTTGTCTGCTGCATCTCTGCCTGCCTGTCTGCCGCATCTCTGCCTGCCGCATCTCTGCCAGCCTGTCTGCCGCATCTCTGCCAGCCTGTCTGCCGCATCTCTGCCTGCCTGTCTGCCGCATCTCTGCCTGCCTGTCTGCCGCATCTCTGCCTGCCTGTCTGCCGCATCTCTGCCTGCCTGTCTGCCGCATCTCTGCCTGCCTGTCTGCCGCATCTCTGCCTGCCTGTCTGCCGCATCTCTGTCCTGATTGCCGCATCTCTGCCTGCCTGTCGGCCACATCTCTGGCTTCCTATCTGCAGTCTCTGCCCTGACTGCCACATCTCTGGTTGCTTGTCTGCCGCAACTCTGGCTGCCTGTCTGCAGTCTCTGATAACCTCTGCCTTGACTTCTGCATCTCTGGCTGCTTGTCTGCCGCAACTCTGGCTGCCTGTCTGCTGCATGTCTGGCTGCAGTCTCTGGTAACCTCTGTCCTGACTGCCCCATCTCTGGCTGCCTGTCTGCAGTCTCTGGTAACATCTGCTTTGACTGCTTGCCGCATCTCTGCCTGTCTGTCTGCCACATTTGTGGTTACCTGTCTGCAGTCTCTAGTAACCTCTGCACTGACTGCCGCATCTCTGGATGCCTGTCGGGTAGTCTAGTGATCCCCCTGTGCCCCTATCAATTTTCTTGGTGGCTTAGTGGTCCCTCCACACCCCTACAGCTTTCCGCCACTGAATCTGGGCCCCGCTCCTTGGGTTTGGGCGACATAGCGGCTGCTATGGCGATCCCTGATGGTCTAGTGATTCCCCCCCCCCCATATAACTTTTTCTGGTAGTCAGTGGTCCCGTATGCCCCTATAGTTCCTCCAGGTAGATTAGTGGTACCCTCCTTAGCTTTCCTTGGTAGTCTAGTGGATCCCCTTGGCCCCTTTTGATTTTCTTTTTTGGTGGCCTCTCCACACACTATAGCTTTCCGTCACCAAACCTGGGCCTTCCTCTTTGGCTTTGGGGCCAATAACGGCCGTAATGGAGATCTTAACGCCAAGTCTTCAGGGAGCAGACATGGTTCAGTAGAGCCCTGCTGAATGAAACACACTGTAGTGCCAACCATCAGAACACCACAACAGCCCAACATAAAATCGATTAAAAGGACCACTATCGTAAAATTTAAAGTATAGGTAAACATATACAAATAAGAAGTTTGCTTCTTACAGAGTAAAATGAGCCATAAATTACTTTTCTCCTATGTTGCTGTCACTTACAGTAGGTAGTAGAAATCTGACATTACCGACAGGTTTTAGACCACCTCATATCCTCGGGAAGGGGGGGGGTTCCTTTATTTTCAAAAGCACTTAGGGAATGGCAGCTGCTCCGTCCAACTGCCTAAGTAAGTGTGCAGTGAGCAGGTAGGCTGGCCAGCATCTTTGTATAAATCTTTATCAGGGAGTGTCTTTATAAAGAATAAAGGCCATGATGAGAATCCCCCCGCCATGGAGAGATGGACTAACCCAAAACCCATCGGTAACGTCAGATTTCTACTACTTACTGTAAGTGACAGCAACATAGGAGAAAAGTCATTTATGGCTCATTTTACTCTGGAAGAAACATGCTTCTTATTTGTATGTGTTTACATTTATTAAAATGTTACACTTTTTTTGCGATAGTGGTCCTTTAAGCCGCCCTGACTTTTATCCAGATAAAGTGAAGATGTGGAGGACGCTGGCAGCTGCAGGAGATCCTAAGTGTCTCCAGCTCTTGCTCCACCCGCGCTCCTGCCAGGAATGCACACACTGCTGCAATATTCATTCTGATAAGAAGCATTAAGAAAACAGCTTCGAAAAGCCATTCGGCAGAATGCTTCCACTTTACGGCCGCCCCTCAGTGCCCATACAGTAACACAATCTAGATGTTTAATTACAAAATGGGAATTTAAGTAGGATGTGGTGCTTGTTTGGGCAAAGCGCAGCAGGAGGGGAGCCAGAGACATGTGCCTGATGAGACTGCAGCCTGCTCTGCTATCTCACACGCCACATGCCTCTCATTCAGCTCATACAGCCAGACTGCACTGTATGATAAACAGGACCGGGTCCTGCTGAGGCATCCAGGGCACGCCCCACTCGGGGCACAGATGCCAGACTGTACCCCAACCCCCAGCTCAGAGAAACAATGCCAGACTGCACTGTATGATAAGCAGGAACGGGTCCTGCTGAGGCATCCTAGGCACCCTCCCACTCGGGGCACAGATGCCAGACTGTACCCTCACTCAGAGAACCAATGCCAGACTGCACTGTATGATAAGCAGGAACGGGTCCTGCTGAGGCATCCTAGGCACCCTCCCACTCGGGGCACAGATGCCAGACTGTACCCCAACCCCCAGCTCAGAGAACCAATGCCAGACTGCACTGTATGATAAGCAGGAACGGGTCTTGCTGAGGCATCCTAGGCACCCTCCCACTCGGGGCACAGATGCCAGACTGTACCCTCACTCAGAGAACCAATGCCAGACTGCACTGTATGATAAACAGGACCGGGTCCTGCTGAGGCATCCAGGGCACGCCCCACTCGGGGCACAGATGCCAGACTGTACCCCAACCCCCAGCTCAGAGAAACAATGCCAGACTGCACTGTATGATAAGCAGGAACGGGTCCTGCTGAGGCATCCTAGGCACCCTCCCACTCGGGGCACAGATGCCAGACTGTACCCCAACCCCCAGCTCAGAGAACCAATGCCAGACTGCACTGTATGATAAGCAGGAACGGGTCTTGCTGAGGCATCCTAGGCACCCTCCCACTCGGGGCACAGATGCCAGACTGTACCCTCACCCCCAGCTCAGAGAACCAATGCCAGACTGCACTGTATGATAAGCAGGAACGGGTCCTGCTGAGGCATCCTAGGCACCCTCCCACTCGGGGCACAGATGCCAGACTGTACCCCCACCCCCAGCTCAGAGAACCAATGCCAGGCTGCACTGTATGATAAGCAGGAACGGGTCCTGCTGAGGCATCCGAGGCACCCTCCCACCACCAACACTGGGGGCACAAGTGCTAAACTGCACCCCCACCCACCACTCGGGGCACGGATGCCAGACTGTAGTGTATGATAATCAGGACCAAGTCCTGCTGAGGCAACCAAGGCAACCCCACCCTCCACTCAGAGAACCAATGCCAGACTGCACTGTTTGATAAGCAGGACCCTACTGGGGGCACAGAAGCCAAAATGCACCGTCAACCCCCCCCCTCCCCCAGCTCAGAGCATAGATGCCAGATTGCAATGTATGATAATCAGGACTGGGTCCTGGTAAGGCATCTGCCCTCCCCCCGCCCCCCCACTCATCTGCCCCCCCCCACACACTCAGGGCACAAATGCTAAACTGTACCCCCACCCACCACTCGGGGCACAGAAGCCAAACTGCACCCCCATCCCCCCATTTATGGCACGGATGTCAGATTGTCCTCCTTAGAGACAACCCATGTAGCTAAAAAATGATCAGTTCTCAAATATTACACCCATAGCTCCCAATAGGAATGAGCTCTTGGAATCAGAACAGTTCAGATTTTTGCATAAGAATTTGGCTGTTTTTAGTTCCGGTAAATCACGAAAATTGGAAAAAAAAAAAGTTTTGAGTACAGCGTTTTGTTCTGCCGATGCGAAAATTGGCTTCAGAAACAAGAATTTTCAGTTAACACGGTGAAAACTGGATTCAGAAACTAGAATCGCTATCAGGCATCTTTAAAGAGGAACTGACGTAAAAATCTTAAAATTTAAAACACATACAAATAAGAAGTACATTTCTCCCAGAGTAAAATCAGCCATAAATTACTTTTCTCCTATGTTGCTGTCACTTACAGTAAGTAGTAGAAATTTGACATTACCGACAGATTTTGGGCTAGTCTATCTCTTCATGAGAGATTCTCAGCATGGCCTTTATTTCTTATAAACACATTCCCTGAAATTGATTAACACCAGGGAACTAAATAGGGGAGGGAGGGGGGCACTAGACACCAGGGAACTGAATAGGGGAGGCAGGGGGGCACTAGAAACCGAGGAACTGAATAGGGGAGGGAGGGGGCACTAGACACAGAGGAACTGAATAGGGGAGGGAGGGGGGCCATTAGACACCAGGGAACAAAATAGGGGCGGGTGGGGGGCACTAGACACTGGGGAACTGAATAGGGGAGGGAGGGGGGCCATTAGACACCAGGGAACTGTATAAGGGAGGAAGGTGGCCAGTAGACATTGAGGTTGGCCCACGAATAGGTCCCAGTGTACAATTTCGGCCCACTATGTGAGTTTGACACCTCCGTCTTAATCCATCTCTGGGCGGCACAGTAGTCAGCGGATACTCCTGCCATAATAGTGATTCTGCTGTAGCGGTTTCCCACCCTCAGCAGTATATATAGGGCATTTCACAGCGATTGGCCGGCCCCGAGCTGCCAGCGCGGAGGAGAGACATAAGAGCATTACAGCGAGAGCAGCTTTCTGCAGTCAGGCTTTCCAGTAATCACTGCAGAAGGTCATCTGAAAAAGGCATTAACAGCTTTAGGCCGGCTGTAATTGTCTCATTTACATACTGATGCGTTCTTTCAAGGTCCGAGAAGCGGAGCCCTTACAGTAGCTCACATTAACTCCCGAACAAGGAGACTTTATCCTTAGACCTCGTTCCCATCATCAGACGCAGATGGCCGTGCGACCGGACTACAACGCGTACGATCGCACGCCATCTGCGTTTCCATGCGATGTGTGGCTGATCCCATTCACTGTAGTGAATAGGTCAGCTGTGCATATTGGGAAAAAAAGCGTGCAGCATGCGTTTGCGCGCCGCACTGGCACAGAACCCATGCAGTGTGAACATCAGACAGTGCAGTTTATGCACTTACATGCATTGCCGAAATACGGAACGGCAACGCGACTCCATGTAATGTGTAATGTGAAGGAGGCCTGCCTCACACTCTACATACGGAGGACCAGCGAAGTCAGCAAACCCGCCGTTTCCTCGTCACCTAGGTACAAAGGGGTAAAGAGGCGGCCGGGGATAATAAAACTAGGTTAAAAAAAACACACAAAGTAAACAAGGTGAGGTGGCTTACCTGAATGGCGATAGTCTCAATAGACAAAAAACTTTACTTGCACAGGCAACATGTTTTGTGGGTCTCAGGCCACTTCCTCAGGCTACTAAAAGTGCTGAAAAGTTAACACCCACAAAGCATTGACCCCACCCACAGCAAGGTGAAAGGGTCCATTTTGGCCTCACCATTGTGAAGGAGGGCCAGTACCTTTTGATCAAGAGATTGACAGCACCCAGTCAGTGTTGGACACCCCGAGTGGAATCGGGTTTAGCATCTCCACCTGCCTTTAACCACCCTGGCGTTCTGATTAAATCGCCAGGGTGGCTGCGGGAGGGTTTTTTTTAAATAAAAAAAAAACTATTTCATGCAGCCAACTGAAAGTTGGCTGCATGAAAGCCCACTAGAGGGCGCTCCGGAGGCGATCTTCCGATCGCCTCCGGCGCCCAGAATAAACAAGGAAGGCCGCAATGAGCGGCCTTCCTTGTTTTGCTTATATCGTCGCCATAGCGACGAGCGGAGTGACGTCATCGACGTCAGCCGACGTCCTGACGTCAGCCGCCTCCGATCCAGCCCTTAGCGCTGGCCGGAACTTTTTGTTCCGGCTACGCTGGGCTCAGGCGGCTGGGGGGACCCTCTTTCGCCGCTGCTCGCGGCGAATCGCCGCAGAGCGGCGGCGATCAGGCAGCACACGCGGCTGGCAAAGTGCCGGCTGCGTGTGCTGCTTTTTATTTCATTAAAATCGGCCCAGCAGGGCCTGAGCGGCAGCCGCTGGCGGTGTTGGACGAGCTGAGCTCGTCCAGACCGCTCAGCTGGTTAAGGGGTTGGTTGCCCCTGCTGCAACCCACCTTTGTCAGTAGTTTTCTTCTTTTATATCCACTCTACCACCGCAACATACAGTAGCAATAAAAAGTATGTGAACCCTTTGGAATTACATGGATTTCTGCACAAATTGGTCATAAAATGTGAGCTGATCTTAAGTCACAACAATAGACAATCACAGTCTGCTTAAACTAATACCACACAAATAATTCAATGTTTCCCTGTTTCTACTGAACTATGCATGGATTAAAAGGTAATAGCTTTGGAAACTTCCATATCCCTCTAACTTCAGTTGTCCTTTTAAAAGTTAATATAGTATTGAGTCAATTCAACACATATTTTCAGTGGAAAAATATAGATTTACTGCACATCAGTCCTAAAACAGGGACAAATGAGGCAGAAGGCGGGACAGAGGGGTGTGGCTACCAAAGGGGGTCTTCCCCGCTAAAAAAAAATAAGGAAAGTAGTGCTATGTTAGTATATTTACTATAGTGCTTGCCTTTGCCCCACTCCCCCAGACATAACATGATTTGCAACAGGTCTGCTTTAAAGAACGTTGCAATGTTCTCTATAAAGGAAGTTAATAAACGTTAAGTTCCACAAATTGAATAAAAGATTTCTTTGCAGAGTTGGATGTAGACACACAGCAACTGGCATTTAGCAAAAAGAAAAGATTGAATACTAATAGCTTAGTATGTGCATTATGAAAGCACTTAGACTTGGATCTGTATAATACTTTCATTTGGTTCCCCCCAAAACGCAACTATTTCTGAGAAATGCACTCAGCCTGTCCTTTGCAATCTTTCTACTCGAGCTAAATGCTTGTTCCCAATTTTTTTTCATAGTTCCACCATCAATGTCTCCCGTTCTGATGCTTGACGTTCTCCGAAGATGACAGAAAACGAGGAAGCCTATTGATGGATGTGCAGAAGTCCTTACGAAGTTCAAACTGTATAGTGTGAAGGACTTAGGGCACATGAAACATGTGACATGGCGAGATAAACATGTGTATGTTAAAGAGGAACTCCAGTGAAAATAATGTAATAAAAAAAGTGCTTCATTTTTACAATAATTTTGTATAAATGATTTAATCAGTGTTTGCCCATTGTAAAATCCCTGATTTACATTCTGTCACTTATTACATGGTGACATTTTTACTGCTGGCAGGTGATGTAGTTGCTGTAATTTTTTTTTGGCAGTTGGAAACAGCTGTAAACAGCTATTTCCCACAATGCAACAAGGTTCATGGACAGGAAACTGCCAGAAGTACCTCGGTACTCAGAGCTTCTTGTGGGAGGGGTTTCACCACAATATCAGTCATACAGCGCCCCCTGATGGTCTGTTTGTGAAAAGGAATAGATTTCTCATGGGAAAGGGGGTATCAGCTACTGATTGGGATGAAGTTCAATTCTTGGTCGGAGTTTCTCTTTAGTCTCTGCATCTAACTAGGCGGTTTTCATTTTCTCTTCTTCTCACTGAAAGGGTTAAACATTCAGGTATGCAAGTGGCAGTTTCTCTCCAGTCTGGACCTAGTCTGACTATAGCGTAACCCTCCCTAATAAGTAATTCTGGCTATAAAACTTTTTCAGTTTCTGCGTGCAGGGAATAGATACAAAAATATAGTTGACAGTTCATAGATTGTGGTTTTAAACTGTTCAGTCTGTGTAAAGGCCTGTTCCCACTACGTGATTCGATCCAATGACTGGTGTTTTTTTTTGAGCGACTAGCAATTGTTTCCGCAATCTCGCGACGTGGGTACAGGTGAGCGGTTACGTGAACGGCGTTCGGCGATGCGCGGTGACAACGGTCGTTTTGTCTAATTAAATGTGCTAGTTTTGTGAAGATTGATTTGTGAGATTCCCGCAGACCGATCAGAAGTTCAGCGAAAATCTCGCATTTTCACTCGTGCCTGAGGCTGGGTCCACACTAGACCCGGTTGCAGGACGGACACTGCAGTCCGGATCAAGGGAAGTACCACCGTACTGCAAACTGATGAAAGTGCATCAGTTTTGCATCAGTTTCCGTTCAGGTTTTTCCCTGACAGAAAACGTCTCCATCATTAGGAAGGAGTGGGAGGATTTTTTGGGCCAATCAACGCTCAGGCTATCCGTTTTCACATCCGTTTTTTGCCTGTGGAGCTGGAGATGCGTTTTCTCATTGCTTTCACTCCCCTTGCGTGTATCCGTGGTCCTGATCCGTTGCGTGAAAATGCAGCAGATCCAGACCTTCCGTTCAGGTTTTGAAAACGGATCCCCGCAAACGCAGACGGATCCGTTTTTTACTTGGGTGAGGCTGGCTGCTATTTTGAACATTAGTATCCGGGACTCCGTTTTTCATCAGGTTTGAAAAACGCAGCCGCGGATACGTTTCCGGACCTAGTGTGGACCAGCTCTGATACTGAGGAGGAAACCTAATAAACCGCGCGAATGAGGACGCAAGCATCATTCCTGTCTGCCGTCTTGGAAGAAAAAAAAAAAAACGTAAGAAAGGAGATAATCAAAGAAGGATGCTGACAGGTGTTTATCGCGAATCCGGTTTTATGAACTTTCCCCCGCGTTCGCGGCTTTGGAGTTTTACGACGGCAAGCGATCTACTTCCACCGCCTCGTAAACGGGATGGGAAGACGCGGCTTCTTAAAATGGAGAGAAGCGGTGGAACGAGCCGCATATGGCGGCGGTAATAACCCCGAAACGCGGCGGTAACAGCTGCCTGTTTGAGCTTCGCACAGCTGGAATATATCTACGCGTACACTAAACACGGTGCAGAGAGGCAATATACTGCGACCGCCGCCATCAGCTGCGACTTCACATCCCCCGCCTCTCCTCCTCGCCGTCACCGCTCGCACCTCCTGTTTATTGCTCGCATGGTGTTGTTTATTCTCACTTTGCCTTAATTGTAAATTTTATTCAAAAGAAAAATAAGAAAACAACACGGCCGTTTGTTGAGATTACGTGTTACTGAGGCCTTTTAGACAAGACAAATAACATTTATATTGCGCTTTTCTCCTGGTGGACTCAAAGCGCCAGAGCTGCAGCCACTAGGGAGCGCCCTATAGGCAGTAGCAGTGTTCGGGAGTCTTGCCTAAGGACTCCTTACTGAATAGGTGCTGGCTTACTGAACAGGAAGAGCTGAGATTTGAACCCAGGTATCCTGTGTCAGAGACAGAGCCCTTAACCTCCCTGGCGTTCAATTGTTGCGGCCACGCGTCCGCGGGAGGGAATTTTTTGTTTTACATTTGTTGCATTAGCACTAGGCTAGCTACACATGTCCCCCTAGTCCTCCGTCACTGCTATGGCCCCCCCCGATCGCCGCCGGCTATATTCACTTAGCCGCGAGAACCGCAACTTCCCCGAACAGCTTATGTCGGCGCTATGGCGACGATCGGACATAACGTCTGACATCATCGACGTCATCAACGTCATGCGCAGTCCCGATCCTCCCCATAGCTACGCCTGGTGGCTATTGGAGAGGCTGCGCCATCGCGGGTTCCAGGGGGAGGTATGTATAAGGGCGGCGATCGGGGAGATCAGGGGGTGCCGGCGGCGATCGGGGGCAACATGTAGCTAGCCAAGTGCTAGCTACATGATCTAAAACTGTTTGTATTAAAAAAAAACCCACCCGGGGCCATGCGATCCCCTGCGGCGGTATGGACGAGCGACCGCCACTGGCTCTGGGTGCCGTCCTCCGCCCGTACACACGCCCCACGACGGCGTACACATGGGCACTTGTGTGATATCACACAGTGGCGGACGCTGTCAGGTAATGTATAGTGCACGGGGCACATTGAACGTTAAGGGGAAAGCGTTGGACCGGCAAAATGGCGGATACGGCTGATTCCTGATCGATTTCGGTATGAAACTGATCAGAAATCGGCCTGTGGTGTATGGGCAGGCAACAGATCTCTCTCCGATCAGATTCAATCAGAGAGAGATCTGTCCATACATTGTCTGATGTATGAGCACTTTTATTGCTGACCCGAGGAAGTGGGAGCTAGTCCACAAAACGTGTTGTCTGTTAGTTTTCCTAACAAATAAGCATTGTTTACTTCAGCCAATTTTCTGTTGGTGACTTCTTTGAGCTGAGCCACCTTTTGTCTTTTTTAAAGAGACACTGAAGCGAAAAAAAATATATGATATAATGAATTGGTTTTGTACTATGAATAATTACTAGAAGATTAGCAGCAAAGAAAATATTCTCATACTTTTATTTTCAGGTATATAGTGTTTTTTCTAACATTGCATCATTCTATAATATGTGCAGATTACACAACACTCAGCATTCAAAATGAGTCTTTCAGAGCAGTCTGTGAAGTAATGACCTTTCCACTAGCAGAGAAAAAGTAAATAGTCCAGGAACAGTTGAGATAATAAAAGTCAGATAACAGCCCTCTCCACGATTAACTTAGTCATAGAGATTAATGGCTTTTTTGCATAGAGATAACAACTGGAGTTTCTTAGCTCTTCCTGTACTGGAAACAATTAGACTGATGTATCTGATCTTAATGTTTTATTTCTTAGCTGTGCTACACATACAAATCATAATATCATCATAATTTTTTTTCGCTTCAGTGTCTCTTTAAGTAGCTTTTAGAGGTTTTATTATACCGGGGTTGGCTCCGCCCACTCCATTCTATTCACCTATCGTTCCCGCCTATGAACTTTAAAGGAACCCACACCAACAAATATTATTGTATCTATTGGTATTGGTTTTTTGTGCTAATCAAGTTTTCTAATTAAATTTAGATTAGCGGTCACAGAGCCAATTGTCCATTTCACAAACAAATAACATTTCCGTCACGTTCTGTCTAAAACGTTTTCCAAGGGTGACGGTGAAACGCGGAGGGGGCTTGGCTAATTGGCCAAAATTCGCTGATCGTGCGGCTTAAAATTAGCAACGCATAAAACGTCTTGGGAGTGACGGCACAAAACTGCCCTAATAATTCTTCATCCAGCGAACGTGCGACTTCTAACGGCCAATTAAATACAGGAAAAAAAAGGAAGAATGGAACACAAGTGAGAGCGCTGCTGGGAGAGGTGCTGAACGTGGCTCATATATCAGGATGCGCAAAACAAATATTGCAATTAACTCATCAAGTAGGAAGATTAAAAATGTATTTTATTTTATTTCAGTTGTCTTCAGTTCACTGCTCGGAATTTAAAGCGGACCTGAACTCAGAACTTCCTCCTTGCGCTAAAAGATAAGCAACAGCATAATAACCGTTACAAAAAAACAAATCTTTGTTACAGCTGATACAAATCCTGCAATAAATCTGCAGTGTCTACTTCCTGCTTTCATGGAGGCAGACATAGGGTTAACATCCTGTGCTTTCAAATGAGCTTATCTGCGATTTCTGCCATGGCAGCCAACTGACACAGCTGATAGATTAAGTTACAGTTGTGATTAGTCACACATGAGGGGGAACGAGGCAGGCTAAACTCTCTAGATATGTACAGGGTGCATTTCTCTGTTTTCCTTCTGTCCTGTACAAGAGTTCAGGTCCACTTGTTAATCGTTGGAGGGAAAGTTAGCATTATGCATCAGCAGGGTGGTGGTTAGGGTTAGGCATCGGCAGGGTGGTGTTTAGGGTTAGGCATCGGCAGGGTATTGGTTAGGGTTAGGCATCGGCAGGGTATTGGTTAGGGTTAGGCATCGGCAAGGTTAGGGTTAAGGTTAGGCATTGGAAGGGTATTGGTTAGGGATAGGCATCGGCAGGGTGGGGGTTAAGGTTAGGCATTGGAAGGGTATTGGTTAGGGATAGGCATTGGCAGGGTGGTGGTTAGGGTTAGGCATCAGCAGGGTGGTGGTTAGGGTTAGGCATCGGCAGGGTATTGGTTAGGGTTAGGCATCGGCAGGGTGGTGGTTAGGCATTGGCAGGGTGGTGGTTAGGGTTAGGCATCGGCAGGGTGGTGGTTAGGGTTAGGCATTGGAAGGGTATCGGTTAGGGATAGGCATCGGCAGGGTGGTGGTTAGGCATTGGCAGGGTGGTGGTTAGGGTTAGGCATCGGCAGGGTGGTGGTTAGGGTTAGGCATTGGAAGGGTATCGGTTAGGGATAGGCATCGGCAGGGTGGTGGTTAGGCATTGGCAGGGTGGTGGTGAGGGTTAGGCATCGGCAGGGTGGTGGTTAGGGTTAGGGATCGGCAGGGTGGTGGTTAGTGTTAGGCATTGGAAGGGTATTGGTTAGGGATAGGCATCGGCAGGGTGGTGGTTAGGCAGCGGCAGGGTGGTGGTTAGGGTTAGGCATTGGCAGGGTGGTGGTTAGGCATCGGCAGGGTGGTGGTTAGGCATCATCGGGGTGGTGGTTAGGGTTAGGCATCGGCAGGGGGGTGGTTAGGGGTAGACATCAGCAGGGTGGTGGTTAGGGTTAGGCATCGGCAGGGTGGTGGTTAGGGTTAGGCATTGGAAGGGTATCGGTTAGGGATAGGCATCAGCGGGGTGGTGGTTAGGCATCGGCAGGGTGGTGGTTAGGGTTAGGCATCGGCAAGGTGGCAGTTAGGGTTAGACATCGGCAGGGTGGCGGTTAGGGTTAGGCATCGGCAGGGTGGCGGTCAAGGTTACGCATCGGAGGGTAGAAAGGTTCTGTGTGAAAGTAAGGTTGGGTGTAGCTGTAGTAAGATATCGGAAATTACCACTGTAAAATAGTAGAATATTGGTAAATGTTACCGAAATTCTCCTATCGGCTATTTCCAAGCTCCATTATTTCACGTACACACCAGCCCTGGGCCTGTCACTACGAGCCTGAGCCATATGTACAATTTGCACTGTTTTAACAATTACTCAAGTAAACACACCAAAAGGACGCAGACCCAGGATCTGCCACTAATAAAAACTCAATAACTCAATAATCTAATATAACAACATTCTAGAGAGAACCGAGAAGGCTTTTAAATCTTACCTTCTGCAGACATCTTGCAACTTGAAACGATTGTGTTTCGAGACGTTAGATGAGGTAAAGATGAGATCTGAGGTCAGAGTGGGTTCAGGGCCACAGATAACGTCCCTCTCTCCTCAGAGTGCATTACCACGAGGACCTCCGATTATCACCGCAGTGGCATAACCACTTGAGGACCACAGTGCTAAACCCCCCAAAAGACCAGGCCATTTTTCTGCAATTGGCCACTGCAGCTTTAAGGCCAAGCTGCAGGGCCGCCCCCCCAGTGCTTATTTTTTTTTTTAATCAATATATATGTTATTTTTTTATTATTATTTTTTTTACTATTTATTTATATTTCTTATATTTTTTAAACCCTCCCACCCCCCAGCCGGCCAATCCTGGCGATCGGCTGTCATAGGCTTCTGCCTATGAGAGCCGATCGCTCTCTTGTCCCCCAGGGGGACAGCCGTGTCACACGGCTGTCCCCAGTACAGCGCTGCTGCCGATCGCAGCGCTGTACATGTAAATAGACGGCGATTACGCCGTCTAACAGTTCGGAGACTGACGAGGGGGCGGAGCTCCACCCCCCGAGCAGGAGATGCGCTCGCATCCTACGTGCGATCTCCTGCAAACTGCAGCCCCTGGACTTGACGCCTATTGGCGTTAGGCGGTCCTGGGGCTGCCACCGCGACCATGCCAATGGGTGTGGAGAGGTCTTAAGGTAGTTAAACCAAAAGCTAACTCTGATAAAGCAAGCCGTCTACAACACAGCAAATAAAGTGCCCTAAAGGCTGCCATATACTGCTCGATTGCCGATAGTTTTCTCCTAGGAGATCATTTTTCATCTTCTAACTTTCCACCATTTTTCAACTGCAAAAGTACCAAAAAGTAGCTAGAAAAGTACTATCAAAATTATTTTTAGTATTTTCTTACTTTCTGGTGGCTTAAAACACATTTTATTGACAAGTTTAAAAATATATCCCAGGAGAAAACTCAGGAGAAAAAGTTAATTGCATACGGACCAATGATTTGTATGTGTAGTACAGCTAAGAAATGGAACATTAGTAGCAAATACAAGTGTCTCATATTGTTTTCCAGTACAGGAAGAGTTCAGAAACGTCAGTTATCTATGCAAAAGAGCATCTCTGAGCTCTGTTTATTTAGTTTAAGTATTTTATTTTATTAAGTATTTAATTTAGTCAGGGAGCAATGCTATTTTCTGAAGCACTTATCTCGACCTGTTTCTTCTTTGTTTAACCACTTATGAACCAGCGGTCTCTGCTCCCTTAACCTCCCTAGCGTTCTGTCCAGAGACGCCGGAGGGTGCCGCTCAGGCCCTGGTGGGCCGATTTTAATAATTTTTCTTTAAAACACGCAGCAAGCACTTTGCTTGCTGCGTGTTGTAGACGATCACCGCCGCTCGCCGCCGATGCGCCGCTATCCACCGCGTAACGAGCGCCCCCCCCCAGACCCTGTGCACTGCCTGGCCAATCAGTGCCAGGCAGGGCTAAGGGGTGGATCGGGACTCCCTGTGATGTCACAACGTCGTTGATGTCGATGACGTCATTCCGGTCGTCGATATGGCGACGGGGGAAGCCCTGACGGAGATCCCGTTCATAACGGGATCTCCTGACGGCAATCATCGCTGGCGGCGATCGGAAGGGTGGGTGGGATTCCGCTGGGAGGGGGGTATCATGTAGCTAGCGCTAGGCTAGCTACAGGATTAAAAAAAAAAAAAATTAAGTTTAAATAACCATGCGCAGCATTATCAGAACGCCAGGGAGGTTAAGGACCAGAGGCCGCTGGTACCAGAAACAGCGGAACACCGACGGATAACTACGAATCGCTGCACATACCCGCCGCAATCGCCGTCACCTCTGCACGTCGGGAACCTGGGCCACCCACTCTGTCGTCTCTATGACAGCAGAGTTCCTGTGAGCCGGTCAGGAGCCGCTTTCATTGGTTCCTCACCCCGCCTATCAATGTAAGCAATGGGAGTTGCTTACATTGAAAGACAGGGCCAAGAGCCAATGAAATCGGCTCCTGCCCCGCTCACAGGGCTCTGCCGTCATAGAGACAGGCAGTGCCAGTGAGCTGCGATGAGAGATGTCGGGATTCAGCGGCGGGAGGAACGGAAACGGTGGCGGCTGATTGAAATCTACACCCTGCCAGCCAGGTAACCACCAAAAAAGGGCGTAGATTTCAATTAGTTTGGGCCTAAAATAGTTAAGGTTTTTCTGCCAGGAAGTGGAAAGGGTCATTACCTCTGCTCTGCTTCATCATTTAAATTACTGAGTGGTTTGTAAACTGCAAATATTAGAGAAGGATGCAATGTGATAAAAAAACAGCTATAGAACTGAAAATAAAAATATGAGACTTTTCTTTGCTACTAATGTTCTATTCATTACCTGTACTACACATACAATTAATTATAGCATACGTTTTTTTTTTTTTTACTTCAGTATCACTTTAAAAGAACAGCACAGATAAACGCAGTGCAGCAGTGAGGGCAGGAAGACGCAGGGGCCTCCACAGGAAACTTGGATAATATTTTTAAATGAACAAAGTTTAACTAGAGGAACTATGAAAAAAATCTTTTCCTTTTCACAAACGGAACATCAGGGGGCTCCGTAGGGCTGATATTGTGGTGAAACCCCTCCCACAGGAAACTGTGAGGACCATGGTTCTGTCATCACACTGTGGGAGCCTTGTTGCACTGTGGGAAATAACAGCTGTTCCAACTGCCAAAAAAGCAAGCAGCATCTCCTTCCACTGACATCACCTGCCAGCAGTAAAAATGTCACCGTGTGGTAAATGTCAGAATGTAAATCAGGGAGAGGAAAGATTTTACAATGGTCAGACACTGACTAAATCAATTTATGCAAGATTATTGTAAAAATGGAGCACTTTTTTATTACATTATTTTCACTGGAGTTCCTCTTTAAGCCTGTATGCTTACGTTATTCTGTAGCAGCAGGGTATCGGCGTTACACAAGTAAGCAATATTCGCTGCGTGTTTAGCCGATGAAGCCTATTAAAAATTAAACATGATCTCTCATCGCCGTTCCCTGAAGCTCTCCAGGAATATCAGGTCACGGTACACGCTGGATCAAGCCGGTGCGCTGTTCATCGATCGCTCGCTGTGTGCAAATATCAGAGTCTATCGGGCCACGCCGGCCAGAACACACAACGCCACTGATGGCAAATCAACGATAATAGGGTTTAAAATCAAACTCAAGAATTGGAAGGAAGAAAAAACTGAAAATAAGAGTTATTACATATCTCATGTTAGGGTTTAGATTTAATGGGAATGTCAGAGAAATTAAAAAAAACAAAACAAAAAAAACAACTAATTACCCGGGGACGGCGGGTGGGAGCAGAGCTGCGGCGTGGGATATGCTGGCTGCAAGGGGCTGGAGGAAGCCCCGGTTAAGTAGATGTTTTTTCTTTTAGTTTCTCGGACATTCCCTTTAAAGGATACCCGAGGTGACATGTGACATGATGAGATAGACATGTGTATGTACAGTGCCTAGCACACTAATAACTAGGCTGTGTTCCTTTTTTCCTTTCTCTGCCTGAAAGAGTTAAATATCAGGTATGCAAGTGACATTAAACATCAGGAATGCAAGTGACAGTTTCTATCCGGGTTGGGACCGGGTCAGACTATAGCATAACCTTCACTGATAAGTAATTACAGCCATAAAACACTTTCCTGTCAGTAAATGGCTTCTTAGAGCAGGAAATAAATAAATAGGGTCAATAGTTCATAGATTTTAGCTCTGGCATACTTCAATGAATGTGTCATTGAGCAGAAACAATGAAACAGTACAAACTAGTGTAGTGATGGCTAACCTTGGCACTCCAGCTGGCTGTGGTGGAACTACAAGTCCCATGAGGCATTGCAATACTCTGACAGCTCTAAGCATAACTCGGGGAGGCAGAGACATGATGGGATTTGTAGTTTTGTCACAGCTGGAGTGCCAAGGTTAGCCATCACTGAACTAGTGGATTTAAATATAAAATAAACCTGTGGGACATCTAAAAAAAAAAGTCATTTTTAGGAGAAGGAGGATAGATACAATGGTTTAACTCATCAGTTTATTTTCACCTTAGATGTCCTTTAAGGACATATTATGGAATCCATCAACGTCTCCGGTTTGCTTCTGGGCAGAATCTTCAGAATGCTGGGCTCGGTCTATCTCTCTCTCATTTAGCTAATTTACCCATAGTTTTTTTTATCTATCTATCTATCTATCTATCTATCTATCTATCTATCTATCTATCTATCTATCGGGATGGTCGGAAATGCAGGTTTTTGATTTTGTAAAAATTCAGATTTTCGCCATTGCAGATTACAGATTCGGCGGATTTCCGATTTGTTTCCTGGTTTCCGAGGAGTCTGGGTGTTTTTGGTAATTTTTTGCATTCTCTAATTGGCCAAATACTTCTGTGATGACTCTACCTTCCCTGATTGGTCCAACGCTTCCGAGTCCTGAGGGCTAAAATTGGCACGTTGCAGTAATGCGGTATACAGTATCTATCTATCTATCTATCTATCTATCTATCTATCTATCTATCTAATATCTATCTCATATCTATCTCATATCTATCTCATATCTATCTCATATCTATCCCATATCTATCCCATATCTATCCCATATCTATCCCATATCTATCCCATATCTATCCCATATCTATCTATCTATCTATCTATCTATCTATCTATCTATCTCTATCTATCTATCTATCTATCTATCTATCTATATCTATCTCTCCCATATACAGTGGGTTGCAAAAGTATTCTGCCCCCTTGACGTTTTCCACATTTTGTCACATTACTGCCACAAACATGAATCAATTTTATTGGAATTCCACGTGAAAGACCAATACAAAGTGGTGTACATGTGAGAAGTGGAATGAAAATCATACATGATTACAAACATTTTTTACAAATCAATAACTGCAAAGTGGGGTGTGTGTAATTATTCAGCCCCCTGAGTCAATACTTTGTAGAACCACCTTTTGCTGCAATTACAGCTGCCAGTCTTTTAGGGTATGTCTCTACCAGCTTTGCACATCTAGAGACTGAAATCCTTGCCCATTCTTCTTTGCAAAACAGCTCCAGCTCAGTCAGATTAGATGGACAGCGTTTGTGAAGAGCAGTTTTCAGATCTTGCCACAGATTCTCGGTTGGATTTAGATCTGGACTTTGACTGGGCCATTCTAACACATGAATATGTTTTGTTTTAAACCATTCCATTGTTGCCCTGGCTTTATGTTTAGGGTCATTATTCATCAACACTTAGCAAATTTGTTAACAACAGTTTGGTAAAATACCGAATTTGTTAACTTCATTTCAGGATTCATCAAAGTTATCTACAGCTGTTAGCGAACATTCGGTAACGATTCGCTAAAACGGAATAAAGTGCAATTCATGAAAAAGAAAGTGGGCGTGGTTTAGCGTTACATTTAGGATTAGTTATCTCCTTCACTGCTCTGTCGTTATTCCTGTCAGATCATTGCTGACAGAGAAGATGGAGCCATTTGAAGTGGTTATGTATCAGCTGAGAGTGATTCAACGGCGCAGAAGGGCAAGAATAAGGTCTAGAACCATATAAATTTGTAAGAGAATAGATTTATTTGCTATAACACTACATCTGCATTTCTCTTGAATCATCTTGTAAGAGAACACAGGCAGTGTCAGGGTTAACTAATTTGCTAGCTGCACTATAATTTTTTAGAAAAGGCTCCTATCAAATTGTGGGATTGTCCCAACCACTTTCAGAATCCTGGTCCAGGTGTTAAGCCCTATTCAGAATGTTGCTACGTAGTGCTCAAAGGACTGCCTTTTACCCACAATTCCATGGGAATCTTATGGCCTTGTGTTAAATTACTGCTGTAAAATGGAAATATCGACACGTTACCGAATGTTTACCGAATTGTTATCGAATTCACACCGAATGCCGAAAAACCTTGATGAATACAACTAGAAATCGCTAAACTTCGAATTCGGTAATTTAACAAACTGGAAAAAGTTATCTCAAAGACAATGATGAATCGAGGCCCTAGTCCTGCTGGAAGGTGAACCTCCGCCCCGGTCTCAAGTCTTTTGCAGTCTCCAAGAGGTTTTCTTCCAAGTTTGCCCTGTATTTGGCTCCATCCATCTTCCCATCAACTCTGACCAGCTTCCCTGTCCCTGCTGAAGAGATGCACCCCCAGAGCATGATGCTGCCGCCACCATATTTGGCAGTGGAGATGGTGTGTTCAGAGTTATGTGCAGTGTTAGTTTTCTGACACACATAGCGTTTTGCATTTTGGCCAAAAAGTTCAATTTTGGTCTCATCTGACCAGAGCACCTTCTTCCACATGGTTACTGTGTCCCCCACATGGCTTGTGGCAAACTGCAAACGGGACTTCTTATGCTTTTCGTTAACAATGCCTTTCTTCTTGCCACTCTTCCATAAAGGCCAACTTTGTACAGTGCATGACTAATAGTTGTCCTATGGACAGTCTCCCACCTGAGCTGTAGATCTCTGCAGCTCGTCCAGAGTCACCATGGGCCTCTTGACTGCATTTCTGATCAGCGCTCTCCTTGTTCGGCCTGTGAGTTTAGGTGGACGGCCTTGTCTTGGTAGGTTTACAGTTGTGCCGTACTCCTTCCATTTCTGAATGATCGCTTGAACAGTGCTCCATAGGATGTTCAAGGCTTTGGAAATCTTTTTGTAGCCTAAGCCTGCTTTAAATTTCTCAATAACTTGATCCCTGACCTGTCTTGTGTGTTCTTTGGACTTCACGGTGTTGTGGCTCCCAATATTCTCTTCTGAGGCCCTCACAGAGCAGCTGCATTTTTATTGACATTAGATCACAGACAGGTGCACTCTAATTAGTCATTAGCACTCATCAGGCGATCAAAGGGGGCCGAATAATTATGTACACACCACTTTGCAGTTATTTATTTGTAAAAAATGTTTGGAATGATGTATGATTTTCGTTCCACTTCTCATGTGTACACCACTTTGTATTGGTCTTTCATGTGGAATTCCAATAAAATTGATTCATGTTTGTGGCAGTAATATGACAAAATGTGGAAAACTTCAAGGGGGCCGAATACTTTTGCAACCCACTGTATATCTATCCATTCCATATCTATCTATCTATCTATCTATCTATCTATCTACTCACTCAATCACACAGAAGTAGCTCTATAATGAGTATAATTCAGCCTCTCTATACTGGCTTAGTGCATGTCATTCCATATGCTGACCACAATACTGGACTTATTGGTGATTGGCTGCGCTCCAAGGTATTATCTGTCCCCTGTAACCATATACGGAGCTCAGCGTGTGATTGGACGAGGCCTCCTGCTATATTTATCCGATAAGGCTAACAAGGTTTTGCTTGCTTTTGAAAGATCTGTTCCGTAATGAGACGCTCTGTGCGGGGATTTGGTTCCAGAAAACATCCTTTGAGCGGCTCTCCTCCCATCTTCTGGGAAAGCAGGTTTAGCTCTTCTGCAGAGTCAACAGTGTGGCGTAGCAGGGAGCGCTCAGTGCGTCTCGGGTTCTGTGACACCAGCAGGAGAGAGCTGGCTTACATCTAAACCCCAAGTCACAACTGAAAATACTCAGCTATGCCACACAGCAGCACTAATTAACAAAATCCAACAAAAAGGGCTATTTCAGAAATATTCTAGGGAGGAAGTGTCTGCTCCTGTATCTAGCCAAGGCTGAAAAAGAGCGTAGTATGGATACAGAGGCGCCAAAAGGATAAACATTTCTAAAAAGTTTAAAACAGAGGTGCCTGGCTCTTCTGCTGACCACATATGCTATAACTCCGTTGTTTTTGCCTGATGAAGCGGGATCAAACCTGCGAAACGCGTTGCATTGTCCCCCGGAGTATGTAAATAAACTTGTATTTGCCAAACACATTGGCAATTTTTGTGTCTGCTTGGAGGAGGCAAGTCCACCACTGCCTTTTCATGTTTTAAACTTTTTAGATACTTTTATCCTTTTGGCGCCTCTGTATCCATACTACGATATATTAAGTCCACCCCTGGTGGAGGGGTGTTACCCCCTTTTTTCCTCATCTACAGAGAGCGACTTCTTAATCCTGAGTGGGGTCAGGTGACCGGGTCTGATCTCCCCACCTGCCTGTACAGTGGATGCCTGGATTGTAACCCTGCTTTGTGTGTCTAGCTTAGTACTCTATCTTACTTCATTTCACCTACCAGTACATACTGCACTATATTTGGCCCTTGGTGTCCCTACTCTGAAGGCTGAATAAGAGAAAACGCTTCACAGGTGCATTCTGGGAAGGCAGATCATGGAGCATAGCACCCAACTGTCCCCTTTTCGGAGGGACAGTCCCTCTTTGGGAACCCAGTCCCTCTTTCCTCCTCACTCGTCCCTCTTTCAGGAATGACGTACAGATTTATGTAAATATACGCATTTTTCTACAGAAAAATGTGTTTTATTGGCTAAAAACTTTATTCCTATCCTTTAAAGAGGAACGTTAACCAAGAATTGAACTTCATCCCAATCAGCAGCTGAGAGAAATATTTACCTTTCCTCAAATAGATCATCAGGGGGTCTGTATGGCTGATATTGTGGTGAAACCCCTCCCACAGTGTGATGTCATGACCATGGTCCTGACAGTTTCCTGTCTGTGAGCCTTGTAGCATTGTGGGAAATATCAGCTTTTTTCAACTGTGCACAGAACTCTCAGTAAATGAGCATTCCGCACAGATCACCGGCATAGCTCCCAGCTGTCCCTCTTTTTGAGGGACAGTCCCTCTTTCATGACTGATGTACACTACTGTGTAAATGATGTATTTTTTCTGCTGATAAAATGTGTCGATTATGATTGTGAACGTTATTCCCATCCTTTAAATTAATATATTTCTTATTTTCAACTGTTAATGTAAAGTAACATAAACCAGGATAGAAATGCCCAGTGTGGTTTGAATTGTAAAAAAAAACACAATTTTCTTATAAAATCTTTGTGGTATGTGTGACAATGGGTGTGTCATTGGTGTGTCAGGGGCGTGGTTAGGGGTGTGGCAGGGTCACTCTTTCTTTTCTGAAAAGTTGGGAGGTATGCACCTGGCAGGACTAAAGATGGCGCCACCTGTGATACATTTCCGAAAGTAAATCAGGGAAATGGGCCCTCAGTGACTAAATGATCTATAAAAGAATATTGTAAACAATAAGCTTTTTATCCATTATGTTATGTTCACTACAGTTCCTCTTTCAATTGATCTATTTCTTAATTTCAAATGTTAATATCACGGAAAACTAGCAATGATAGAAAGAACCAGTGTGGTTTGAATTCTAAAATGCCATCTTTGCTTATGAACTTTTAGTGGTGTGCATAGCTATGTGTGTAGCTTGGGCTCAATTAGAGGTGTGGCATGGGTGTGTCTTAAAGTGTCTCTCTTTCTCATCTTAAAAAGTTGGTAGATGTATGCATAGAGTGCAGATTTAGGAAGGAAGAGCTCTGTTTGAAAACTGGGATCACACGGCTTTCCTTGAACTCAGATATCCGGTGTTTTCACTTCCTTCTGCTTAGGCTAGACATAAGAGCAGGTACTTCCTGTCCAGAACTTTTACTTCCTTCTATTTAGGCTAGACATAAGAGAAGGTACTTTCTGTCTAGCATTTTCATTCCTTTTTGCTTAGGCTAGACATAAGAGCAGGTACTTCCTGTCCAGCACTTTAACTTCCTTCTGCTTAGGCTAGGCACAAGAACAGGTACTTCCTGCCCAGCACTTTCACTTCCTTCTACTTAGGTTAGACATAAGAGCAGGTACTTCCTGTCCAGCACTTTCACTTCCTTCTGTTTAGGCTAGACACAAGAGCAGGTACTTCCTGTTCAGCACTTTCACTTCCTTCTGCTTAGGCTAGACACAAGAACAGGTACTTCCTGCCCAGCACTTTCACTTCCTTCTACTTACGCTAGACCAGGCATGGGCAAACTTGGCCCTCCAGCTGTTGAGGAACTACAAGTCCCACAATGCATTGTAGGAGTCTGACAGAAACAGTCATGACTCGTAAAGGAAAATACATTGTGGGATTTGTAGTTCCTTAACAGCTGGAGGGCCAAGTTTGCCCATGCCTGGGTTAGACATAAGAGCAGGTACTTCCTGTCCTGCACTTTCACTTCCTTCTGCTTAGGTTAAACACAAGAGCAGGTACTATCTGTCCAGCACTTTCACTTTCTTCTGCTTAGGCTAGTCACAAGAGCAGGTACTTCCTATCCAGCACTTTCACTTCCTTCTGCTTAGGTTAGACACAAGAGCAGGCACTATCTGTCCAGCACTTTCACTTTCTTCTGCTTAGGCTAGACACAAGAGCAGGTACTTCCTATCCAGCACTTTCACTTCCTTTCTGCTTAGGCTAGACAAAAGAGCAGGTACTTCCTGTCCAGAACTTTCACTTTCTTCTGCTTAGGCTAGACACAAGAGCAGGTACTTCCTATCCAGCACTTTCACTTCCTTTCTGCTTAGGCTAGACAAAAGAGCAGGTACTTCCTGTCCAGAACTTTCACTTTCTTCTGCTTAGGCTAGACACAAGAGCAGGTACTTCCTATCCAGCACTTTCACTTCCTTTCTGCTTAGGCTAGACAAAAGAGCAGGTACTTCCTGTCCAGCATCTTTTTTGTGACTTTTGTGTGACAAACGTGAACATTCAGTTTGCATTATAACGCTTCTTTATAAATAGGTTCCCCTGAATTGAAATAATGTTGAAATTCTGTCATTTTAAACCGTTATTCCTCCGCCAGTCATCGACTGAAGGGTTGCCAGTAGCTGGGTCACGAAAGCTGCTCCTAACGTGCTTAATCAATCAATCAATATGCACAGCGATAATGAGGCGAGATGAGGTTTGATCATTTCTACGTGTCGTGATTGATGTCTATCGTTCACCTCGCCGTGACATACGCATTTCCAGACTGCTGGGAATTGAGATGAAAAACCGAGGGAGTACAACTGATGCAACTGTATCCTTTATTACGTAGCTTTTTACATAGTTACATAGTTACTTTGGTTGAAAAAAGACATACGTCCATCGAGTTCAACCAGTACAAAGTACAACTCCAGCCTGCTCCCTCACATATCCCTGTTGATCCAGAGGAAGGCGAAAAAACCCTTACAAGGTAAAAATTCCTTCCCGACTCCAGATGGCAATCAGATAAAATCCCTGGATCAACATCATTGGCATTACCTAGTAATTGTAGCCATGGATGTCATTCAACGCAAGGAAAGCATCTAAGCCCCCTTTAAATGCAGGTATAGAGTTTGCCATAACGACTTCCTGTGGCAATGCATTCCACATCTTAATCACTCTTACTGTAAAGAACCCTTTCCTAAATAAATGGCTAAAACGTTTTTCCTCCATGCGCAGATCATGTCCTCTAGTCCTTTGAGAAGGCCTAGGGACAAAAAGCTCATCCGCCAAGCTATTATATTGCCCTCTGATGTATTTATACATGTTAATTAGATCTCCTCTAAGGCGTCTTTTCTCTAGACTAAATAAACCCAGTTTATCTAACCTTTCTTGGTAAGTGAGACCTTCCATCCCACGTATCAATTTTGTTGCTCGTCTCTGCACCTGCTCTAGAACTGCAATATCTTTTTTGTAATGTGGTGCCCAGAACTGAATTCCATATTCCAGATGTGGCCTTACTAGAGAGTTAAACAGGGGCAATATTATGCTAGCATCTCGAGTTTTTATTTCCCTTTTAATGCATCCCAAAATTTTGTTAGCTTTAGCTGCAGCGGCTTGGCATTGAGTACGATTATTTAACTTGTTGTCGATGAGTACTCCTAAGTCCTTCTCCAAGTTTGATGTCCCCAACTGTATCCCATTTATTTTGTATGGTGTTAGACCATTGGTACGACCAAAATGCATGACTTTACATTTGTCAACATTGAATTTCATCTGCCATGTATGTGCCCATATAGCCATCCTATCCAGATCCTGTTGCAATATAACACTATCTTCCTTAGAGTTGATGATTCTGCACAATTTTGTATCATCTGCAAAAATAGCAACATTGCTCACTACTGTATCCACTAGGTCATTAATAAATAAATTGAAGAGCACTGGACCCAGTACAGACCCCTGTGGGACCCCACTGCTAACAGTCTCCCATTTTGAGTATGATCCATTGACCACAACTCTTTGTTTTCTGTCCATTAGCCAGTTCCCTATCCATGCACACAGACTCTTCCCCAGTCCTTGCATCCTCATCTTTTGCACCAGACTTTTGTGGGGAACAGTGTCGAAGGCCTTAGCAAAGTCTAAGTATATCACATCTACAGCATTCCCAATATCCATATTAGCATTCACTACCTCATAAAAGCTGAGCATGTTAGTCAAACAGGACCTGTCTTTAGTAAACCCATGTTGATGCTGAGAAATAAGATTATTTTCTACTATGAAGTCATGTATAGTATCTCTTAGTAACCCCTCAAATAGTTTGCATACAACTGATGTTAAGCTTACAGGTCTATAATTTCCTGGATCTGATTTTTTGCCCTTCTTAAATAATGGGAAAACGTGGGCTGTACGCCAATCCACTGGGACTCTGCCAGTTGCAAGAGAGTCACAAAAGATAAGATAAAGGGGTTTATCTATAACTGAACTTAATTCCCTTAGGACCCGAGGATGCATGCCATCCGGGCCAGGTGCCTTGTCTATTTTTAATTTATTTAGTCTTGCCTTTACTTCTTCCTGCGTTAAGTATTTAATATTACAGTTAGAAGATTGAGACTCTTCCGCCTCTGTAATTTGCAACAGTGCTGTTTCCTTTGTAAAGACAGAAGCAAAGAAAGCATTTAATAACTCTGCCTTACCTTGGTCATCCACCATTGAGTTTCCACCTTCATCCTTTAGGAGTCCTATACAGTCAACCTTTCTTTTTTTAGAGTTGATGTACTTGTAAAACTTTTTTGGGTTAGATTTGATATCCCTAGCGATTTGATTTTCAGCTTCGATCTTTGCTAGCCTAATTTCTTTTTTACAATTTTTATTGCACTCCTTGTAATTGCTGAGTGCAGCCTCGGACCCCTCCTGTTTTAGGACCTTATAGGCATTCTTTTTCCTCTTCATTTTATCTCGAACCTTTCTATTCATCCATAGAGGCCTTTTTTTATTCCTAGACATTTTGTTTCCATATGGGATATACATACTACAATATTGATTGAGAATACGTTTAAAAGCTTGCCATTTCCCTTCAGTGTCCTCCCCTTGTAGTACATTATCCCAGTTCACCAAACTTAGTGCCTGCCTAATTTGATTGAACTTTGCTTTTCTAAAATTCATAGTTTTAGTGGTCCCGCTGCCCCGTGGCCTATCAGTCACCAGATCAAACGTTATCATGTTGTGATCACTATTTCCCAAATGTTCTTGAACCTGCACATTTGATACATTATCTGGTCTATTAGAAATGATCAGATCCAGTAACGCATTCCCCCTAGTTGGTTCCGTTACCATTTGAGTCAAGTAATTGACTCAAACGCTTTGAAAGCGTTTCAGAGATGTATGCTAATAGTCCTTTATTAACCAGGACGTTTAATAAAGGGAAAAACCATCATGCCGTAAAAAAATGGAGGCTGCCATTGCTGATTTGCTTTGAAAAATGCAAGTTGCCTTACTATAATGCTGATCGTCGTCTTGCTCTAATGCCGATAGTCATCTCAATAGTTGTCCTGCTCTAAATTCTAATTGTGGTCTCTCTCTAATGCCAATAGTCGCCTTGATAGTTGTCTCGCTCTAATACTGATAGTTGTCCTGCTCTAATGTCGAAAGTTGTCTCGCTCTAATGCCGATAGTCATCTCAATAGAAGTCTCTCTGTAATGTCGATAGTTGCCTCACTGTAATGCCGATAGTCATCTTAATAGTTGTCCTGCTCAAATGCCAATAGTTGTCTCACTCTAATGCCAATAGTCGTCTTTTTCAAATGCGCTTGTGGTCTCGATAGTTGTCTTGCTCTAATGGCAATCATCATCTCGCTCTAATGCCGACAGTCGCCTCGCTCTTATGCCGAAAGTTGTCTCACTCTAATGCTGAAAGTTGTCTCACTCTAATGCCGATCTAATGCCTAAAGTTGTCTCACTCTAATGCCGATCTAATGCCAAAAGTTGTCTCACTCTAATGCCGATCTAATGCCAAAAGTTGTCTCACTCTAATGCCGATCTAATGCCGAAAGTTGTCTCACTCTAATGCCGATCTAATGTCGAAAGTTGTCTCGCTCTAATGCCTAAAGTTGTCTCACTCTAATGCCGATAGTCATCTCAATAGAAGTCGATGGTTGCCTCACTGTAATGCCGATAGTCATCTCAATAGTTGTCCTGCTCTAATGCCAATAGTGGTCTCGCTCTAATGCCAATAGTCCCATTGGTAGTTGTCTCACTCTAATACTGTTCTTCTGCTCTAATGCCGATAGCTGCCTTGCACAAATGACAATAGTTGTCTCACTCTAATGCCAATAATCGTCTTGTTCAAATGCGCTAGTGGTCTCGATAGTTGTCTTGCTCTAATAGCAATCATCATCTCGCTTTAATGCCGATAGTTGCCTTGCTCTAATGCCGAAAGTTGTCTCACTCTAATGCCAAAAGTTGTCTCACTCTAATGCCAAAAGTTGTCTCACTCTAATGCCAAAAGTTGTCTCACTCTAATGCCAAAAGTTGTCTCACTCTAATGCCAAAAGTTGTCTCACTCTAATGCCAAAAGTTGTCTCACTCTAATGCCAAAAGTTGTCTCACTCTAATGCCAAAAGTTGTCTCACTCTAATGCCGAAAGTCGTCTCACTCTAATGCCGAAAGTCGTCTCACTCTAATGCCGACAGTTGTACTTTTCTAATGCCAATGGTCATCTCATTCTAAAGCCGATAGTTGCCTTGCTCTAATGTCAATGGTCATCTCACTCTTAGGGCTGGAACCCACCAGAGCGATTTTTTTGAGCGTTTAGAGAGGTTTTCAAAATGCTAGCGATTTCCCTAAATTCTCAGCTAATGTTAATGGATGGGCCAAATTCCACTGGAGGGATTGCGATTACCAAAATCGCAAACGCAGGACATGCAGCATTTCTGAGCGTTAGCGTTTCTGCAATGTAAAGTATATAAAGTATATAAACTCTGGTGTAATCGTTCGTCAAAACCTACACAGAGCGATTTGCTAGCGTTTTTAAATGAGTGTAAAAAAATGAAAATTAATTGAAAGGACCAATCAGAATTAAAATCGCAAATCGCTACACAATTGCTGGCAAAAAGCTTACACTTTTTAAAATCGCTACCAAAATCGCCAGAAAAGGCTCATGAAATCGCTTACAAAACGCTCATTAAAAACGCCAGTGATTGCGATAGCGATTTGTAGAGGGTTCCAGGCCTAATGCTGATAGTCTTGTTCTAATAGTTGCCTCACTCTTATGCCAATATTCATCTATCTCTATCTCTAATGCCGATAGTGGTCTAGCTTGTAATGCCAATAGTCATCTTGCTCTAATGCCGATAGTTTTCTTAACCTAATGGCGGTAATACTTCCTAAGTCACCCACTTGGAACAAGGATGTAGATGTGGGCCTTTTCCAGCCCCCTGTAGTCCTTCAGGTCCACTCGATGTCCCCCTGGTCTCTGGATGGACATCGATGTCCCCCTGGTCTCTGGATGGACATCGATGTCCCCCTGGTCTCTGGATGGACATCGATGTCCCCCTGGTCTCTGGATGGACATCGATGTCCCCCTGGTCTCTGGATGGACATCGATGTCCCCCTGGTCTCTGGATGGACATCGATGTCCCCCTGGTCTCTGGATGGACATCGATGTCCCCCTGGTCTCTGGATGGACATCGATGTCCCCCTGGTCTCTGGATGGACATCGATGTCCCCCTGGTCTCTGGATGGACATAGATGTCCCCCTGGTCTCTGGACGGACATCGATGTCCCGCTGGTCTCTGGACGGACATCGATGTCCCCCTGGTCTCTGGACGGACATCGATGTCCCCCTGGTCTCTGGACGGACATCGATGTCCCCCTGGTCTCTGGACGGACATCGATGTCCCCCTGGTCTCTGGACGGACATCGATGTCCCCCTGGTCTCTGGACGGACATCGATGTCCCCCTGGTCTCTGGATGGACATCGATGTCCCCCTGGTCTCTGGATGGACATCGATGTCCCCCTGGTCTCTGGATGGACATCGATGTCCCCCTGGTCTCTGGATGGACATCGATGTCCCCCTGGTCTCTGGATGGACATCGATGTCCCCCTGGTCTCTGGATGGACATCGATGTCCCCCTGGTCTCTGGATGGACATCGATGTCCCCCTGGTCTCTGGATGGACATGACTATAAAGTGGAGATGGTCTGAGAGCTGCTAGGACTTTCTGCTTGCGTGAAAATCATATCTTAGGGCTGATTTGAATGGGCTTCTGTGCAGCGTTTCTTTTTTAAATGCCCTGAGTTTTTTTTCCAAGACTGCCAGCGTTTAACAGCTAAGCTTTTAATGTCTTTTGAAGGTTTTTAATGGCTTTCAGGAGAGTGTTGCGTTTTCTGGCCTTTTGCAGGAAGTGGCTGTAGGGAAAGGGCTGGGATTTGGGCTTTTGCTGGCTTTCATTAGCTTTTGCTAGCTTTCAAATGCAATGCCAGCAACAGCAAACGCCTTCTGGAAGCTGCATGTAGCTTTTGAGATGAGACACCACAACAACTGCTAGGCTTTCATGAAAGCCTGCAAAAGCTTGTACTAAACGCGCCTATTCACTTACATGGGACAGCAGTAGATCCCTAAACACTTTACTTTTAAAACGCTGCATGCAAAACGTCTATGTGAACCTGCCCTAAATCATTCAGTAGAGTTCCTCTTTAAAGTGTAACTGTTGGGTATAAAATCAAGAATCAATTATTTTTATCTGGTAAACAAGTAATAAGGATGCTAACCAGGCAATCCAAAAGTTAAAATCCCTATTACTTTTCTTGTTGATAAATGATCATTCCCCAGTTTACCTGACTCTTATTTGGTACATACAAAATTTGGTACACAAAAAGGAAGTTGCAGGGCATGCTGGGGTGTCCTTTTTTGCTTCTCTACTTCCCCTCAGACTTAACTAATACAGCCTGATTGGCTGAAGCCTCTTTCCCTCCATTTTTCCCCTCCCATACCTCTGTTCCTCTCTGATTGGCCAGAATTTCTAATGCTGAGACAATGCACTTTCTATAGTGAGGGGCGGGCAATGCATACACAATTAGGCAGAGGAGAGTAAGGGAGGAAATGACATCAGGGTTGGCTTCAAAACGGCCACAGTTAAAATGGGAAAAGCTAAGAAGGATTTTATCTTTTTTTACTGTAGAAAAATCACTAAAATCAAAACATGGACAGTACAATACATGTTATGTAAGTAGAGCAAGTATTTATCTACTTATATATGTATTTTTTTCTGAGATAGTGTGGCTGACAGGTCCTCTTAAAGCCGATGAAGAGGATCTAAAGTACCTTATGGGTTTGTGTACAATTAATTAAACAATTAAGAAATCCAGATAAGTAATGCTTAGATACAAGGTAAATATCCAAATACTACAGCCCAATGTGGAACCTCCATGGGATGATTGGTCCATTTATACTAAAGCCCCATCTACACCATACAATTTTTGTTCGATTCATTGATTCGATTCAATCCGACATGTCCGATCGGGATTCAATTCAATTTGCCATTGCAAAACAATGGCAAATTGAATCGAATCCCGATCGGACATGTCTGATTGAATCGAATTGAATCAATAAACTGAATCGAATTGAATCGGACAAAAAATTGTATGGTGTAGATGGGGCTTAACCTAAACGGAGAAGGATATGGATTTTTCCTTTTAAAATAACACCAGTTGCCTGACTCTCCTGCTGATCCAGTGTCTCTAATACTTTTAGCCACACCCCCTCAACAAGCATGCAGATCAGGTGCTCTGACTGAAGTCAGACTGGATTAGCTGCATGCTTGTTTCAGGTGTGTGATTCAGCCACTACTGCAGCTAAAGAGATCAGCAGGACTGACAAGCAACTGGTATTTTTTTAAAAGGAAACATCCATATCCTTCTCAGTTTAGATTCCCTTTAATGTGTACCTTAAAGGATACCCAAGGGGACAGGTGACATGATGAGATAAACATGGGTATGTACAGTGCCTAGCACACACTTAACTAGACTGTGTTCCTTTTTTCTTTCTCTGCCGAAGGGCCTGTTCAGACTATGCGCGTTCCTAGCAGTTTTCAGGGAACGCGTACGGGTACCAAAAACGCATAGAAACGGCTCCTAATGCTTTTGAATGGGCTAGTTCACATGTATGCGTATAATACGCATATGTTTCTTATCCGCATTGCTGCACGCAGTTCTGTGCGTCACGCATAGAAACGGACGCAATGAAAGTCTATGGACGTGTATAAAAACCGCGTACTATTGCATTTTTTGCGTACGTTTCTCTCTGCGTTTCCCATAATTCTTTTTTTTCCCCTGGGTCACGTGTGTGTGCAAAACGCAATAGAAAACGCATTAGGACGCAAGAAAAACGCATGCGTTTTTCAACTTGCGTTTCTTTGATTTTTTACGCGTTCTTCATACGCTGACAGTCTGAACAGGCCCTTAAAGAGTTAAATATCAGGTATGTAAGTGGCTGACTCAGTCCTGACTCAGACAGGAAGTGACGACAGTGTGACCCTCACTGATAAGAAATTACAACTATAAAACACTTTCCTAGCAGAAAATCGCTTCTGAGAGCAAGGAAAGAGATAAAAAAAAAAAGGGTCAAACTATTGATTTTATAGATTTTAGCTCTGGCATACTTCAATGAATGTGTCATTGAGCAACAACAATAAACCAGTTAAAACATAAAAAGTAGATTTAAACATAAAATTAAACTGTGGAATATCTTTAAAAAGTCATTTTTAGGAGAAGGAAGATATATACAATCGTTTATTTCATTAGTTTTTTTTTGCCTCGGGTGTCCTTTGCACTCGAGGCGACGGCAACGTTTGCAGCCACATTTGAATTGCATTTACTTCTTAGTCAGCCGCCCAGAGTTCAAAGCAATCAGCCACAAACAACTCCCGACGCAGCAGAATTCAATTCATACAAGAAAAAGGCAATGCAAGCCAAACACGGCTCTGAGCGCATTGTAAATGCAGGATAACTCTGCTCCATAAAATCTCATTCAACACTGAGACCAGAGGGCTTCCCAATGCAGCTCAAACTCAGCAGCAAACCTCCATGCCCCACAATGCAACACGGCTTCTAAAGGTGGCCACACACACGATACAATAAAATTATCCGATTTTGCGGCAATTCGATAAATATGAACGGATGTCCCCAAAAAATCGAAAGCTCTTTTTTTCCACTCGACTGACAAATTTGATCGGATTTCCTGTTTTTTTTTAGATTTTTATCAATCCGGAATGCTGGAAATTTTTCTTCAAGTTTTTTAAAGATAGCATGGTGTGTGTTAAGGTGGCCATACACTGGTCGATTTGCCATCAGATCGACCAACAGATAGATCTCTCCCTGATCGAATCTGATCAGAGAGGGATCCTATGGCTGCCTTTACTGCAAACAGATTGTGAACCGATTTCAGCATGAAACCGATCACAATCTGTGAAGCTGCCGCTGCCGCCCGCATACATTACCTGATCCGGCCGGCGCGAGTACCCCGGTCCCCGCTGTCCTCTTCTCCGCTCTGAGCTCCAGCTTCACTGTACTTCCTGTCCAGGGAAGTTTAAACAGTAGAGGGCGCTCTACTGTTTAAACTTCCTGCCGGGACAGGAAGAAGTAAAGCCTGCTGGACTCGGAGCCCAGCGGAGAAGGAGCAGCGGTGACAGCAGGGACTCGCGCCGGCCGGAGCAGGTAATCTATTGCAGCTGTATTGTGTCCGTCGTTGGCCATTCGAACGCCGCTTTCGACGCACTCCCGACCAGCCGGTGATCGAGAGAAATCTTCTGCACGGACAGGATTGTCGGGAATCGACGGGAACGATCGCTTTCGGACGGAAATCAATCTTTCGGTCAGCATTTGCGCAACGCTTTCACAGCCGATTCGATCACAGTGATCGAGTCAGCTGTATATCGGCGGGAAAATCGGTAAGTATATGGGCCCCTTTAGATTGTTAATTTATTAATATACACGCCCTAGCAATTTTTTCAGGGTTTCCAATCATTTTTATCATAATTGGGGAAAATTTGAACACAGGTGTGTGGTACATTGGTCAGATTTTATAAATGTTACAATCAGTCACAAAAGCTGATTGCAATTCTTGAATTGAACAGATATTTAAAAAAATTGTCCACCTTTGCTGAGAAAAACGCCATGCTTTCAGTCTGGCTTTGTATACTGGAAGGGTTAAGCTTTTCAGAGCATTTTGCGATTGATTAGCGGTTATAAAATCGCTCCCAATCACATTCATTAAAATCGTGGTAAAAATCGACGCAATTTTCGGGTACCCTCAGAAAAGGGCTTCTAGTGTGGATGGGCCCTTACACATTCACTAAAAATGTGTTTTCTTTTTTATTAGCCATTCAGTTACCATATCACAAGAAATATTGCCCGCTTACAAATTACAAGTTCCCAAAGTACCGTTTCTCCCTGCTTCTCAGCTCAGTGCAGCTCAGTTTCAGCACACTGCTGGCTGTATACTAATTGTAGCAACAGATGAATGTAAACAAAAGATAATGTTATCAAGGAGCTTTCCGCTGAAGAACAAAGTGCTGTATTTAACTGTTTGAATGCTGCTCAGCTACATCATTTTTGTTGTTGTTGTTGTAGTAGATTTTGTGCTATAAATAATATTTTAGAACATGGAGGAAATGCTGAATTTCATACCAATTTAATGGCTAGCGTTGATTCAGTTTTATTGGTTTATACCAAAACACCTCAATTCCACAGTGTTTCTAATGGAAAGTGCCAGTGTTAAAGTGTCCTGCCATTTGGTGGATTGCAGTATATCCCTATTTGTCCCGGAAGGGGCCAGTAAGAATGGTTACCCAGACTATAAGCTGTGAGGAACCTTTAAATCGAACCTGAACTGAAAATTAAGTCATAATAAACATACACATACTTCCCTCCTTCTGTGCAGTCACCTCATCAGTCTCTTTCTCCTCTTCTGCATCCCGTTTGTTCACCGTGATCAATGGGATTCTCCGTCCTCCATTCCTCAATTTTTAAAATGGCCGTTGGCCCCATAACAGTTTCCTGGTCAGCACACTGTTACACTGCAATATCGCCCACTTCAGCCATAGGGAAATATAGACATTACCTTGCACATCAGTTGTCCTTTCAGTTATAACTGAATGCAACTGATATATAACTGTCAGCAACTAATATATATCTGATCTGCTAAAATAGTGTCCGAAGTGGAAGGAATCGTTGTTAGAAGTAAACAGTGAGCTTCTGAGAGGAACTGACGGCGAGGTAAGTATGTAATATTTATTTGCAGGTACATCATGTTTTTTTTTTTTTTTTTAAATAATTTTAATCGGTTCAGGTTCACTTTGAAAGAGGCCCTGTAGTGACATATAGTAGAATGCAGTATAGAGGCCCTGTAGTGACATATAATATAATGCAGTAAAGAGGCCCTGTAGTGGCATATAGTAGAATGCAGTAAAGAGGCCCTGTAGTGACATGTAGTATAATGCAGTAAAGAGGCCCTGTAGTGACATATAGCAGAATGCAGTAAAGAGGCCCTGTAGTGACATATAGCAGAATGCAGTAAAGAGGCCCTGTAGTGGCATATAGTAGAATGCAGTAAAGAGGCCCTGTAGTGACATATAGCAGAATGCAGTAAAGAGGCCCTGTAGTGACATATAGCAGAATGCAGTAAAGAGGCCCTGTAGTGACATATAGCAGAATGCAGTAAAAAGGCCCTGTAGTGACATATAGTAGAATGTAGTAAAGAGGCCCTGTAGTGACATATAGCAGAATGCAGTAAAGAGGCCCTGAAGTGACATATAGCAGAATGCAGTAAAGATGCCCTGTAGTGACATATAGCAGAATGCAGTAAAGAGGCCCTGTAGTGAAATATAGCAGAATGCAGTAAAGAGGCCCTGTAGTGGCATATAGCAGAATGCAGTAAAGAGGCCCTGTAGTGACATATAGTAGAATGCAGTAAATTATTCAGTCTACCCACTTTTATGGTTATTTTCTTGTTTACAGCATCAGAAACACATCCTATATTATTATTATTTAGTATTTATATAGCGCTGACATATTACGCAGCGCTGTACAGTGTGTATATATATATATATATATATATATATATATCTTGTCACTAACTGTCCCTCAAAGGAGCTCACAATCTAATTCCTACCATTGCCATATGTCTATATTATGTAGTGTAAGTACTGTAGTCTAGGGCCAATTTTTTCAGGGGGAGCCAATTAACTTATCTGTAGGTTTTTGGAATGTGGGAGGAAACTGGAGTGCCCGGAGGAAACCCACGCAGACACGGAGAGAACATACAATAATTTTATCTATATATCTATACATGTTGCTGTAAATTAGTGCAGTGATGCCCTCCCAGTGATGCTTAGCCTAGGCTGTTTAGCTATGCCGAATTCTCCTCCCAGATCATTCTGGGGGGACCAGGTATTATTTTCGCTGGCTTTGGAATACTCAGAGACAAACATTCCGCAGAGCTGCACCTGACAGGACTAAATATGTCACCACCAGTGATGCATATCAGAATGTAAATCAGGGAGAGGAAAGGTTTTACAATGGGCAAACGCTGACTAAATCTATAAATGAATATTGTAAAAATTAAGCAATTACTTATGTTATTTTCACGACAGTTCCTCTTTAAAGTTCCCACCACTGATCTAGTACCCCATAACTAAAAGTGAACAGTAGCGGTGGGCAGCGGGGCACTGGCAGGACAATGCAGCGATTCCCTGCATGCAGAATCCATAGGCTGCTTCCGAATTGCATGCAGGAAAAAACAATGCTGCCTGCTGCTATTTTTCACACAACGTATCGATATGTGGCCTAACTCTGCTCAAGCTCTCACCAGCACAGAGAGTAGGTGGGTGGAGTCTGGTGCTCCATCCAAGCTCCTCCCTGACAACCTCAAGTGGGTGGTGGTAAGAAAATAGGAGGAGACTGGAAATCAAACTGTCCAGTGAAATTGCACTGTTGTCTGTAGAGGAGCTACAGAACGCAGCCATCCAGGTACTTTATACATATTTAGTGCAGAAAGTGTAGACCTGCCATGCTCAAAACTTTATGCGCTGCTAATTAATGCAAATTTACAATCACAACAGGCGGCTGAAACCAGGGCTTTAAAAAGTGATTCGTACGCCGCCTCGCTCTGCGCGCCGTGGCAATCTCCCCGCATATTTGACATATTTCCACTTTAAAAACCTAATCAATGCAAGCCGCCAGCATTATTAATGGCCCCTCATTACGCATTCTGCATCTGGAAGAGGGGGAAGACAGATTTCAGAGGATTTGCCTGATCCACGGCCAGGAAAAGTAAACAAAAAGCAGTTTATGACAATATCTAATCCTCCGCCGCCAAATATTCAGCACTTTCCCCAAAACACAAAATCAGAAACCCCTCCCGCCCTCAAACAATCACACTCCCGCTTCATTAAACCGCGGCGGAATAACTGTACGGCCTTATAAAACGACTTTCCTCCCAGCTGCCCTCCAATTAGATCAATAAAAGTTTGAGCAAAGCATGTAAATCTATTATGCAAATGACGTGCGGTGCCGCAGAGCTGTTAGGCCGTCCCGCGGTTGGGGCCGCGGCATTCCGGGGGGAATTCACAAAGGTTTAGAAGAGCTGGCATGCCCCGTATGCAATACACATAATAAACTGCGAATCGATGCTGTATAATTGCTACATATTGACTACATACATTCATTCATCTACATCTGCGCTTAGCTGTCGTTGCTCCATGAACTACAGTCAAGTGTTATTAAAGACATATATAAAGCTCTGCTGTGCGTCCAATAATCAGTCAGGTGACGCTGTACTGAGGGCACAATGGTTATTCTAGTCCTCCCATGACATGATGAAGAGTCAGCGACATGCTGGTAATACTAGATTGCATAAAAAAATGAAAGCGGACCTGAACTCAGAACTCCCCTATCTCCTCTCCCTGCCAAATCCCTTTATCCCCTCTCCATGTCCACACCCTTTTAGCCCCTCTCCTTGTCCCCACACCTTTTATCACCTCTCCTTATCCACACCCCTTTATCCCCTTTCCTTGTGCACACCTCTTTAGCCCGTCCCCTTACCCACAGCCCTTTATCCTCTATGCTTGTCCAGACCCCATATATTCCCTCTCCTTATCCACAAACCTTTATCCCCTATCCTTGTCCACACACCTTTTAGCCCCTCTCATTGTCCTCACCCCTTTTAGCCCCTTTCATTGTCTTCACCCCTTTTAGTCCCTCTCCTTTTCCACACCTCTTTATTCCCTCTCCTTGTCCACACTCCTTCATCCTCTATCTTTGTCCACATCCCCTTTATACCCTCTCCTTGTCTACACCCCTTCATCCCCTATCCTTGTCCACATCCCCTTTATACCTTCTCCTTGTCCACAACCCTTTATCCCCTTTCCTTGTCTTTAGCCCTTTATCCCCTTTCCTTGTCTATAGCCCTTTATCCCCTCTCCTTGTCCACACCCCTTTAGCCCCTCTTCTTATCCATAACCCTTTTGTTTCCTCTCCTTGTCCACACCCCTTTAGCTCCTCCTTGTCCACACCCCTTTTATTTCCTCTCCTTTTCCACACCCCTTTAGCTCCTCTCCTTGTCCATACCCCTTTTGTTTCCTCTCCTAGTCCACACCCCTTTATCCCCTCTTCTTGTTCATACCCCTTTTGTTTCCTCTCCTGGTCCACACCCCTTTAGCCCCTCTCGACTATTTATTTCATTTATTGAATGCAGTTTGAAGGGATTGTGGGCGTTCCTGAGTAGGTCAGGGGGAACCTTCTTCACAAGGATACCCTGAGCAAATCAGATGGGATAAAACTAGAGGGGCGTTTCTCTGACTTGTGTAGCACAACACTTACAGCAGTTTTAAAACAATGGTAATATGAAATACAAAGAATTACATATAGTAATAGGCTATCGGATTTCAGCCTCATGACTCTGAACACCGTACCATTCCATTTCCGCGACTCCCCACTCGTCCTGTAAAGTGGCCCACCCCATGCAGAGATCCAATTTGCATTTTTACCCAGAATGCCGCAGTTTATCCCAACAGGCGATACGGTTTATGAAGCACAATTCCCGTTGTCTCCCATAGAAATAGAATTACAGTAACACCTGCTGTCATCTCAGTGTAAAACACATAACAAATACATAGAATATCACATTTCACCCAGAAAGAATGGGCCAGGCAATGATCTCGCTAATGAGCGGCGAATTGCGGAAGGTCGAGACCGATCGCCCAAATCAAATAAGTCTGTATAGATGAGCTAAATCCGACCCGACAGCTGTCATTGGCTGGCAGCTATAGAAAATGTAGATTACAATAGACTAGCGCAAGGAGCGCATCCCTCAACTCAAACAAAGGCATACGCCGGGATATATATATCAATTATACATCTGTTACTCTGCTCTGAATAAAGCAGTAAAGATATTCCCGCGGATAACAGAAGGGGAGACAGACAGGTAAAAAACGATTGTAAAAAACACGAGAACGCACATTATAAGATTCCTTGCAGCAAACATGAATATACAGTAGATATAAATACAAAAGAAAACAGAACACTAACAATCGGACAGATTTTCAAAACAATGGTTTTTCGTAACTTCGCATTTCGAGGAGGGAGTTCAGTTTTTATTAACAAACAAACAAAAACGTGTTACTGCATGTGTCGTAGGGGTGGATTCAGTGACCATAATGCGCCCAAGCAACGCGGGTTAATACAACGAGCGCAGGCTACGCGCGGTTCTGTCAGCGTAACATGTGTACTTAACTTCCCCGTCAAGAGTTCCCGACTTTTGAACGCCTGCCAATAAGAGCCTCCAACCCGCCGCAATGTCAGGGACTCCCTGTACTGTGCCCATGCAGAGGAGGACAAAAGGGACAAACAGTGGACACAAGGGGACACAAAGGGGTATAGTGGAGGACACAAGGAGGAAAGAGGCAGACACAGGACGACACAAGGGGACAAAGAGGACACAGGGGGACACAAAGGGGCATAGAGGAGGACACAGGACAACACAAAGGGGCATAGAGGAGGACACAAGGGGACAAAGAGGACACAGGGGGACACAAAGGGGCATAGAGGACGACACGAGGACACAAAGGGGCATAGAGGACAACACAAAGGGGCATAGAGGAGGACACAAGGGGACACGAAGGGGCATAGAGGAGGACACAAGGGGGGCATAGAGGAGGACACGAGGACACAAAGGGGCATAGAGGAGGCCATAAGGAGGACACAAAGGGGCATAGAGGAGGATAGAGTCAGACACATGGGGACACAGGAGGACACAAGGGGGGGGCAGAGGAGGACACAGGGGGACACAAAGGGGCATAGAGGAGGACACAAGGGGGACACAAAGGGGCATAGAGGAGGACACAAGGACACAAAAGGGCATAGAGGAGGACATAAGGAGGACACAAAGGGGCATAGAGGAGGATAGAGTCAGACACATGGGGACACAGGAGGACACAGGGGGGGGGGGGGGCAGAGGAGGACACAGGGGGACACAAAGGGGCATAGAGGAGAACACAAAAGGGCATAGAGGAGGACACATGGGGACAAAGAGGACACAGGGGGACAAAGGACACAGGAGGACAGAGGACGACACATGGGGGACACAAGGGGACAGAGGACACAGGGAGACACAAGAGGTATAAGGGGACATGGAAGTACAAAGAGAGCATAATCCATAAGATGCACCTTCATCATGGACGCACCAGGTTTAATATATATATATATTGTCCTCTGAGCCTAGTTGTGTCTTATGGTCAGGAGCGTCTTATAGTCCGAAAAATACGGTACATATATGCAACCCACGCAATACATAACAACACATTTTTTACATATCACTTCCCAATTCTTTTACTTTTTCCTCAATTCATTAGAGAGAATTAGACTGCATAGTTTTATTTATCACCCGGGAATGCAGAAGGAGGGCAGGCGCTTGCGCGGGGTGACAACAGAAAGTCAATACCTGCGGAGAATGATTAGGTTCTTAATGTGTGAAAAATTACCTTCTGCTGGATATTCTACACCAGCGAGACATTTTATAGCAACGGGCCATATATTATAATCATACTTTATTTATTGGCATCTGCGCGTTTTGAAACTCTATAAATTACAGGAAAGGAGTTCCGACGTTCCGTGCTGAATATTTCACGGTGGAATTACGGGAGGCAGGAAGGGGGGAGAAGTGGTGCCAGTGTACGGATGACGGAAAGCAGAGGCATTGGAAGAGGAGGAAGAGATACAAACAGCCTCATGCCTACAGAGAACAACTGCCATATTTCCCCAATGATTAACTGCTATAAAAGTTTGCCCCCCCCCCCCACAAAAAAAAAATGGGGAAAAAGAACCCTGACTTTTTACCACAATAAAGACCTGCCAAGTTTGGGAGTTCAAGCAGACAGTGGGACCCTTCTTCAGTCTACTGTGAAAATATTACGGTCTTCGACTCTAAAAAATATATCAGTCACCTGTACTTTGCTTGTAGCGTTGCCAGTTTCCCATGATCCTCTCTGGTGTCCATGTGATCTAATGGCTGCGGTGGGCGGCACTGCCTGGAGATAGTTTAGCTGCCTTGATGATTGGCAGAGATGGTGGAGTCAAGGGTTTGTCTGGTCTTTCAAACCCCACCCACTATAAGGCTCCCTGCACACTGCAAATCCGTTTTCCGATTCCGATTCCGATTCCGATTCCGTTTCCGATTTTCCCTGAATACATTCAACAGAAAAACGGATCAAAAAACGCAGCATGCAGTTAAGATTAAAAATCTGAATCGGAATCGGATGTAAAAACAGATTAAAAATCTGAATCTGAATCTGATTTGCTTGCAGTGTGCAAGAGGCCTAAATGAGCTTTCTTCCTCACAGCTCCCCCTGCCTTCTGGAGTGGGTAGAGCTCCGACAGAAAAGTTTGCCCTTTTGTTTTAGGGCAGTTAGGGTCAACCTGAAGCTAGCCTTCCAAGAACTGACTTTGAGGGTCTGATTGAAAATTAATTGATTGTAGTACCAAACAAGGCAGTGTATGGGTAATTTCGTGGTGACAACTGAACAAACAAGAAAATTGCAGTGAAGATAACCGTATATCTACTTGCTTCAAAATTGAATTGTGAACGATGGAATGGTCTCAAAAACCCACCACATACTTTTACAATCCTTGTAAATTCTCCAACCTGATCAACTGAGGTTCTTTCCTATGCTTGGTATCGGTCACCTGATTAATAGAATTCAAAAGTTTCAATTCGTTTAGGAGCAATTTGATAAAATTATCTAATGGACTGTTTGAGTGAATGGAAAATGTGACTAATACTTTAGTTCGGTATGAAGGACGTTACAACTTTACATTAGTCCCAGGTAGCGAATGAGATAGGGACTATAGTAGGTTTATTCTAGAGTTGAATTTGTATACAAGTCAAAACACTGTGCCTCCAGTGTTCCCCCACCCCTCTGTGCCTCCAATGTGCCTGCCTGTGCATGCAGTGCCCTTCTTTGCCCTCCTGTGCCTCCAATGTGCAAGCCTGTGTCTCCAGTGTCCCCATGTGCCTCCATCGTGCCACCCTGTGCCTCCAGTGTCCCCCTCTGTCCCCTGTGCCTACATCTTGCCAGCCTGTGCCTCCAGTGTCCCCTGTGCCCTTATTTTGCCAGCCTGTCCCGCCAATGCTCCCCTGTCCCTCCATTGTGCCAGCCTATGTCCCCAGTGTCCTCCTCTGTCCACCTGTGCCCCCCCCATCCCTGTGTGGCTCCAGTATCTCCCTCTGTCCCTCCAATGTACCTGACTATGCCTCAAGTGGCCCCCTCTACTTCCTGATGCCTCCATTGTTCAAGCCTGTGTCTCCACTGTCCCCCTTTGTCTCCATTGTGCCAAACGGTGTCATGAGTCTCCCCTCTGTCCCCCAATGCCTTCACTGTGCCCCACATGCCATTTACTCACTCCCGAAAATGCCCTGCGCAGCTCCGACAAACTCTCATTCATCTTCTATTAATATGGAAGTGACATCATTTCGACAGGTGTGTCGTTTGTATCGGTGGGCTGTATGTAATTCAGGACGTATGTAACCTTGGGACTACCTGTCATTGGAGGTCGGGGGGGGGGGGGTTCACTGAAGCCTACAGATTACTACCCATGGAGATCGTGACATTTTTAGTCGGAGTTACACTTTACCTTCCCACAAGGAGAACAAGCGTCCGCCGCAGAGGCCTTCGCAGGACGCCCAGCAATTTATACATATTTAGATGGAGCTGTTTGTTTCTGCGCCGCAGTCTGCTGCACTTCCTCACAGAGACATGCAATCCCTGTAGTGTGCTACAGCCTCCTCCGACTATTAGAGAAAAGACATAACAATCTGTCCAATTTATAAGTCGCATCCTCCCGAAGCAGTAATTTAGAAGGCAATCACAGACGACGGTCTTAACCAAGAGAGATGAGACTTATCTCAAGCCGAACCCTTTACTTGGTTGCTTTCATCAAAAAGAGATTTGAAAGAAAAAGTAATTACAGAGGAACGAGCGGCACTCAATGACCAAGCGCGGGCCACGCGCCTCACTTAAAGGACAACTGCACGAAACGCCACAGGATATGTATGTATGTTTGTATGGTGCCAGCGATGGCTGCCACGGCAAGCCGTTACCTGCGCTGAGCCTTGCCTGGTATGCCAGCTCCTCCATCAGGGACAGACATATACGACAGAGGGTCATCAGATCTGCTGAGAGGATCAGAGAGATCCCTCCCTTCACTGGATCTACTCCACAACTCCAGACTGGTCAGCAGAGCGACAAGGATTGCAAACAACCCCTCACACCCTGGCCACTGCTTCTTCAGTCGGCTTCTATTTTTGGGCTATCTCCACCAAAACTTCAAGGCATAGGTACTCTTTCTTCCCGTCTGCGGTAAATCTCTTGAACTCCCTCTGTGCCCTCCCACCTCCACCTCCCACCCCCCATCACGTTATTCCCTCAAGGATGCGGCTGCTGAATTAACTAGATTGTCTGGCGGAAGCACCACTTTCGTACTGTATTTTGCTGTCAATGCTGTAGTTTGTGATTGTTGTAGTATCTATATATGCAAGTGCCAAATTCAATTCCGGGCTCAACCCAGTCGTGCTTGGCCAATCAATGTTTTCTGATTTTGAGGACTTAGCTTCGAGTAAGACTTATATTTATCATTTAGGGATTTGTCCCTCAAAAGTTACAGGACACCAAAGTTTGTAGCATTCCTCAAACACTTTTTCTTTTTAGTCCTTGCCTTACCTTCACAAAGGACTGAAGATCGCTCTGTGTAATGTGATTGGCTGTGACGTATCACTTTCTGCATCTTGGTGTCATGTGATGCAGAGAGACCAATGACACAGCCAGCAGGTCCTGGGCATTCCCTGCACATGTCAGAACATGGAAGAGGAGAGAAAGGTGTGTACTCAGCTACTGATCGAGAACATGGAAGAAGGGATTGATGCATTTGGAAGCTAAGGCTACCCATGGAGAGCCAAACACTAAGGAGGGGAGCTGTTGTCCAAAGGATCTACATACTGTATGAAAATGGGGGACTGCTGGACATGAGAGCAGGCTCCACATGGAAGGTGGGCAATGAGAAAGTTGGCCTACTGGAGCAAAAACCAGCCTTATTACCAAGTCCATCACCGAAACCCTCAGCCTAGTAAAGGCTGTCAGGAACTCACATATAGGATCCAGGGATCTTTACCTGAGTTTGCATGGTCTTCGTGCGCGAGCAGCGATCCAACCATTTCTCCAAGCACATGCACTCTGGGACGCTCATGACCATGTGTCTGTCCTATACGCTGGCAGAAGTGGGAGCTGCATGCCTGAGTGCTGATTGGGTGAGCTGTGTGTGGCCGGCCACTGACTGGTGGGTGCTTCTTTGAAAGCCAGACTTGGTCTCTCTGTATTGCCTGTGATAGTTGCCTTTGGGCTACTGCTGGATGCTCGTATTGTTATTGGATCTCCTGTGTCGACCTTGTCTGTATTTTGACCTCTCTGTGGATTGTTGCCTGAACTGGCCCTGGATTGTATTGACCTTGCCTTTGCCTACTTCCTTGCACTGCAATATTTCTGATCTACTGTGTATGACCTGGACTGTCCTTGGGTCCTCTCATGATTGGTACTATATCTCTTGATCTCCCATTGCTGACCTGAACTGTCTAGTTGTGCTTGTCTGTCTAGTGTGGTTTGGTGGTATTCTGGTCTTCTTGCCCTCAGACTCCATACCTTGACGCTGAGAACCTACCCGTAGTCGTGTAGGTGCTATCAGGTCACCTCCCGTTCAAGCGGGAGCTTATCGTTTAGGTGAAATATATCGGAAAAAAAGGACACAACACTACGTGTTTTGGGCAGAGCCCTTCCTCCGCCCAAAATATATGGTGTGTGTCCAGTGAAGTTCCAATACAGCTTGTTGCTGCATACAGCCTTTTGAGTGCCGTGTACTTTCTTTCGATATTGTTGGCTGGATTTACAGGGGTGGTGTACCTGTAGGACGCTGGCCACCGGCTGGCCAGATACTTACCAGTTATCTACCCAAGGTTTGAAGATTTTTTCACAATTCTGTTTAGGTGAAGAGCTTGGTATAAGATTGGTGTATAAAGAGACTAAGACGACAAGAGATCTGTCAGACCTCACAAATACAAGGTGAAACGTAAAGTATTTATTTATTTAAATATTTATATAGCGCCAACATATTATGCAGCGCTGTACAGAGTATATTGTCACTAACTGTCCCTCAGAGGGGCTCACAATCTAGTCCCTACCATAGTCATGTCATATATCTATGTATGTATTGTGTAGTGCATGTATAATAGTCTAGGGCCGATTTAGGGGGAAGCCAATTAACTTATCTGTATGTTTTTGAGATGTGGGAGGAAATTGTAGTGCCTGGAGGAAACCCACACAGACACGGCAGAACATACAAACTCCTTGCAAATGTTGACCTGGCTGGGATTCAAACCGGGGACCCAGCGCTGCAAGGCGAGAGCGCTAAACACTACGTCACCGTGTTGCCGAGGCTTGCACCATATTTGTCCATTCTCGAGAAACGTATATGCTCCGCTTTACGGTTATAGATCGCCTATCCTCACCTGCTAATGTATGACTCCCCCCCCCCCCCCCCCCCCCGCCCACTTCACTCTCTCCGTCTTGTTTACCGGCGAACCAAACAAAAGACAACTTTATTCCTATCGCTCGCCCAGAAGCAGCGACAGCACCTAACCATTATTATTAATTGGCAGCTGCTCACTTTCGCACGGTGATAAAGAGGCGATCGTGAAAAAATACTTTGACCCGTACAGAAAATGACAACTGTATTAAGCTCTAATAAATCACCTTTGCATGAGAGCATCTGCCTGGAGGCCACGTGGCACTAACGTCGCAGGAAACATATTGCTTTAATATTCAGCAGCAAGAAGCCGCAGTGACTAAACAGCGCTACGCTGCGAGGAACCCTTCGCTGAAACAAGCTCTGGGCGTCTTTGGCAAAGTTCATCGAATTAGAGCTCAGCTGGCGTATACCTCCATTCGACATCCACTTCCTGTGCTTTTTTTTTTTTGCTTCTGTTTAGCCGAATGCCCTCGACGCTCGAAAACCATTCACGAGTACTCTTCATATCTCTGAAGGGTTTGCCGGAAAATGAATAACCTACATCAACGGCGTAATATAGACTTGGGCCATAAATCAGAAGGAGGCTATTTGGCTAATAGCATTGTTTCTGCTCTAAATGGCAACAGTCATTTCTAGAGAATTATACTGTACATACATTCAGAAAACCCCATAGCTAAACATTAAAGCAAACCTTAAGCAAAAAAAACAAAAACAAAAAACGTTATGATGTAATGAATTGTATGTGTAGTACAGATAATGGAACATTAGTCGCACAGAAAAGAGTTTCATATTTTAATTTTCAGTTATATAGCTTTTTCTCCCCACCAACAGAGCTTTCTGCTGGTGGGGTCTGATCGCAGCGCTGTACAATGTAATTAGACAGCGGTTTCGCCGTCTAACAGTCTCCCAAGTGGCGATTGCCGCTTGGAGACTGAAGGCGGAGTTCAGCTCCGCCTACCAACAGGAGATGAGCGCGATCTCCTGCACTGCAAGCCCCAAGGACCTTGACAGATCGGCGTTAGGCGGTCCTGGGGCTGCCGCCACGGCCACGCTCATCCCTGTGACGCGGTCGGCAAGCAGTTAAACTTGCCATCATTCTGTGATATTTGCAGTTTAGAAACCACACTCTGTATTTTAAAGTGGGTTTGTCAGCCACAAATCAGATTCCATGTAGCCACTGCACTGTGTTTATTATGCTGCCAGGAATCTCACCCTGCATCGCTAGCACTCCAATCTGATTGGATGAGAGCAGTTCAGTGTGACAGGCCGAGGCTGAAATCTGATCCTGTGCTCACAAATGCTTGGAAAGCAAGCCAGAAATGAAACTACAGATTGGAGGAGAAAAGAAAAATAAATAAGGGAGGAAATGACAACAGGATTTGGCTTCAGTCAGAGGGAATAAAAAATGGAAACTACCAGGAACAGAATCCTCTTTATTTACTAATTTAATAAAATTCACTGAAATCGAAACGTGGACAGTACAAAACATCTGTAATGTAAGTAGATCAAGTATTTATCTACTTATATATGTGTTTTATTTTTCCTGGCATAGTATGGCTGACTCTGCTGCTTTAAGCTATAAAACATAGCAGAAATAATGACCCTTTCCTGCAGGAAAACCTTATCTCAAGCTGTCTCTTACTGTTTATTGGCTGCTTGAGTGCTTCAGAAAACAGGACTGTGTGCGACCCAAGTTGGGTGGAATAGCTCAGAGCAGCTCTTTTGCACAGATGACAACTGAAGGTTCTTAACTCTTCCTGCACTTAAAAACAATATGAGACTTTTTTCCTTTGCTACTGTTCTATGTCTTAGCTGTAGTACACATACTATTAAAAACAATAATGGTGCACAAGCCAGCCTGGGGCCCCAGGAACTCTCACTGCCCGGGGCCCCAGAACCAGCATGCAACACCATATGTGAGCGCAGCCAAGCCCTGGATCTGCCACACCCAGGAGCTTGTCCCCAACTGCTCTAAGACTTACCAAACACACAGGAGATACTCACTTCCCAAACAGTTCTCTGCTGCTTATATAGAGCCTGCAGGCTGCTTGTAAGCCAATCAAGAAGTGCACATACACATGACACCTAGTCTGCAGTGATTAATTCAAACAGAAGCTGAGCTACTCAGCTAGTAATTGGAGAGGGTTTCAGTTGCATATAGACAATGGCTATATGGCCAGCAGGGGGCACCAGCGTGCAGGATATACCCTCTCATCTGCCCCCCTCCTAACTAAACTGCATGGGAATCTACAATAAAATTAAAAACAATAATGGTGCACAAGCCAGCCTGGGGCCCCAGGAACTCTCACTGCCCGGGGCCCCAGAACCAGCATGCAACACCATATGTGAGCGCAGCCAAGCCCTGGATCTGCCACACCCAGGAGCTTGTCTATATGCAACTGAAACCCTCTCCAATTACTAGCTGAGTAGCTCAGCTTCTGTTTGAATTAATCACTGCAGACTAGGTGTCATGTGTATGTGCACTTCTTGATTGGCTTACAAGCAGCCTGCAGGCTTTATATAAGCAGCAGAGAACTGTTTGGGAAGTGAGTATCTCCTGTGTGTTTGGTAAGTAGTACACATACTATTCATTATCCCATAAAATTATTTTCACTTCAGGTCAGTTTTACTCACCTGGGGCTCCTACCAGGGGGCCGCTGTCCGGTGCCCACGCAGTCACTTACTGATCCTCCTGTCCCCGCCAGCAGCTACTTCTGGTTTCAGCGACAGGCCTGAGAGGCATGGGAATGCAAGTGATTCTTCGCATTCCTGGCCGCAATAGCAGTATAGAAGGCGCTATTGCGGCCAGGAACGCGAAGAATCATTCGCGTTCCCAGGCCTGTCGGGCCTGCCGCCGAAACCGGAAGTGGCTGCCGGCGGGGACAGGAGGATCCGTGAGTGACTACGAGGGCACGGGACAGCTGCAGGGGGCTGGTAGAAGCCCCAGGTGAGTAAAACTGATTTTTTTTTTTTTAGCCTTAAGTGTCCCTTTAAGAATTGAGGTTTCTCGCCAATATTGTGGTGTGGGTTTTGCGTCTTGTTTCTCAGACCAATGATTATTTTGAACAATGTAAATAGTTGAAGGCTAGAGGAACAGGTCAAGGGACACAAAAAAGGCCACATCTGTCTTTTAGGCATAAACTGCAAAACAAGGCAACGGGATGAAAGAGAAAGAAGGCAAAAAGACCAAAGAAAAGCACAAAGGAAAAACAAAACAGATGGGCTTTTATCTTGGAATGTAAGCTGGCCACAGTAATCACAGCGAAGCCTCAGAGGTTACATAATGTTCACACTATAGAAAAGGGCTTTTTCTTCGCAGACGGGACGCAGATCTTGCCACAGGTTTTTTGTCCATTGTGCAGAGAAATACAACACTGCAGGGGAAGTCTGTGTCCATGAAGGCTAAGGACTGGTACGCGGGAATCTGACCATGGGCAATGATTTGGGCAACCAATCTAATTGATCTGATTATTAATGAACAAGTGGCCGGAAACGCCACTACACTGTACACATGAGGATTTGTATTATGCATAATTGTCCTTCCCAGAGCACTCTGGGAGACCACATTTTTCTACTGGCTTTAGAACTCTCAGAGATCAGTGCCGTCACTGAGAATGCAGCCTATCCATTCACTAGAGACCAGTGACATCACTGAGAATGCAGCCAATCAATTCCCAAGTGAGCAGTGACATCACTGAGAATGCAGCCTATCCATTCACTAGAGACCGGTGACATCACTGAGAATGCAGCCTATCCAATCACTAGAGACCAGTGACATCACTGAGAATGCAGGCTATCCATTCACTAGAGACCAGCGACATCACTGAGAATGCAGCCTATCCATTCACTAGAGACCAGTGACATCACTAAGAATGCAGCCTATCCATTCACTAGAGACCAGTGACATCACTAAGAATGCAGCCTATCCATTCACTAGAGACCAATGACATCACTGAGACTGCAGCCTATCCATTCACTAGAGACCAGTGACATCACTGAGAATGCAGCCTATCCATTCACTAGAGACCAGTGACATCACTGAGAATGCAGCCTATCCATTCACTAGAGACCAGGGACATCACTGAGAATGCAGCCTATCCATTCACTAGAGACCAGTGACAGCACTGAGAATGCAGCCTATCCATTCACTAGAGACCAGTGACATCACTGAGAATGCAGCCTATCCATTCACTAGAGGCCAGTGACATCCCTGAGAATGCAGCCTATCCATTCACTAGAGACCAGTGACATCACTGAGAATGCAGCCTATCCATTCACTAGAGACCAGTGACATCACTGAGAATGCAGCCTATCCATTCGCTAGAGACCAGTGACATCACTGAGATTGCAGCCTATCCATTCGCTAGAGACTAGTGACCATCACTGAGAATGCAGCCTACCCAGTCACTAGAGACCAGTGACATCACTGAGAATGCAGCCTATCCATTCACTAGAGACCAGTGACATCACTGAGATTGCAGCCTATCCATTCGCTAGAGACTAGTGACCATCACTGAGAATGCAGCCTATCCTTTCACTAGAGACCAGTGACATCACTGAGAATGCAGCCTATCCATTCACTGGAGACCAGTGACATCACTGAGTGTGCAGACTATCCATTCACTAGAGACCAGTGACATCACTGAGAATGCAGCCTATCCATTCACTAGAGACCAGTGACATCACTGAGAATGCAGCCTATCCATTCACTAGAGACCAGTGACATCACTGAGAATGCAGCCAATCAATTCCCAAGTGAGCAGTGACATCACTGAGAATGCAGCCTATCCAATCACTAGAGACCAGTGACATCACTGAGAATGCAGCCAATCAATTCCCAAGTGAGCAGTGACATCACTGAGAATGCAGGCTATCCAATCACTAGAGACCAGTGACCATCACTGAGAATGCAGCCTATCCATTCACTAGAGACCAGTGACATCACTGAGAATGCAGCCTATCCATTCACTAGAGACCAGTGACATCACTGAGATTGCAGCCTATTCATTCGCTAGAGACTAGTGACCATCACTGAGAATGCAGCCTATCCTTTCACTAGAGACCAGTGACATCACTGAGAATGCAGCCTATCCATTCACTGGAGACCAGTGACATCACTGAGAATGCAGCCTATCCATTCACTAGAGACCAGTGACATCACTGAGAATGCAGCCTATCCTTTCACTAGAGACCAGTGACATCACTGAGAATGCAGCCTATCCTTTCACTAGAGACCAGTGACATCACTGAGAATGCAGCCTATCCATTCACTAGAGACCAGTGACATCGCTGAGAATGCAGCCTATCCATTCACTAGAGACCAGTGACATCGCTGAGAATGCAGCCTATCCAATCACTAGAGACCAGTGACATCGCTGAGAGTGCAGCCTATCCATTCACTAGAGACCAGTGACATCACTGAGAATGCAGCCTATCCATTCACTAGAGACCAGTGACATCACTGAGAATGCAGCCTATCCATTCACTAGAGACCAGTGACATCACTGAGAGTGCAGCCAATCCATTCACTAGAGACCAGTGACATCGCTGAGAGTGCAGCCTATCCAATCACTAGAGACCAGTGACATCGCTGAGAGTGCAGCCTATCCATTCACTAGAGACCAGTGACATCACTGAGAATGCAGCCTATCCAGTCACTTGTGGTTTAGTGTACTCTCACGCTCCTACCTATCATTCCAGCACAGAATGACCACGATTCATTGTATGGAACCATTCTGCCCATAAAGCTATAACAATAACGTAGATTATCTCTGGACTTTGGAGTCTGTATTATTAACCTGTTACCTCACCTCTGATAAGTCCCCAATGCTGCGTGCTTTATATAGAGCTGTGCTAAGTTCAGGCCCCTCAGAATTCCCCGGCCGGCAGAGCTATTTCCATGCCTCAGCTTGCTCACTGATTACAGGCAGTTATGTTAGCCGGACCAGTCAGCTGTTTACAGCCGCCACATTATTGATTTGCCATATGGAATCCCACTGCAATGGACAAGGAGCCAAAGAGTCATTCATTGATTGCTAAACGTCAAGCTGTATACCTCGGCAATACCTGTCCTGTTACATCTACAGGGCTGCCATGTACAGCTCTATTGCTTCAATTACTGATCCTCTGCCTCTAATACTTGTAGCTACAGACTCTGAACAAGCATGCAGATCAGGTGCTCTGACTGAAGTCTTGAGACACATTCGATACTGTTCATGCGGAATACTTCATTTCATTGACAGTCTCATTTACAGTGTCACAAGGGTTACACCTTTCCAGCTATCACACAGTGAGGGCAGAGTTAATTTACTCAGCTCTTATCAGCACCCTTTTAACAGAAGGCATCTATTAGCTTTCACAAAACTCATAAACTAGGCTCTTACCAGCCTGACAGTCTCCAAACCTCACAGCTCTGCCAGAGCTCAAAGGAGAGGGACTAAATCTTATTTCTGCTTCTCTGCACCCAGATGTTTTTACAAGGATCAGTGACCCCAGAAAGCCTCTAAAAGTCAACATTTTCATATTTCATATTTGTGTTTTCTAGCCACTAGGAATAAGCTAACCGAACCATCTTTATAGATGTTATTAAGGCCTGTCTGACACACCTTCTGGGAAGTTCCTAGGTGAATCGCACATACAGTTGCTGAGCAATACTTAAGCAATAAAGTTTAATACTCATGTTTCCTAAGTGTGAATTCCTAACGCCTTACTGAATGCAAATATGCAATCTATTTCCTGATATGACATATGGGCATTTTTAACTTTCAGACATTTCTTTATCATTCTCTCTTTTCTATCCAACCAATCTGTTTAAGGCTACTAACACACCAAGATGTTGCGTTTTAGTGGACGTTATTGTCGCATAACGTGTCCCTAACGCAATGTATGGTGGAGTTGAAGTTGGACGTCAGATTGAGCTGCATTATGCAGCTCTCAAAGCAGCCGCTCCAGGTTAGTGATAGGAAGTCTGGATCTTTTTAAGGATTCGGATCATTTGAATCATTGAAAAGATCCGGATCTTTGAACCGAATCATTTGAATCATTTTACTAGGGAAGCAGACTGGGTGAAATGACTAGCAGGACAGGACTTTCCCTGCACTGTACATTCTGTATGTTCCTGTTTCTTCCAGACAGACATCCATTGTGAACCGAATCTTTCATTGTGGTGATCCGGATGATTCGACTCACAAAAAAGATCCGGATCAAATGAACGATTCGTTCATGATCCAGACAACACTACAGTCCTAGTCTCTACAGTGCAGTGAATATTAATTAGCCATGTGGCTGGCCGCGGAGGAGGAGGGGGAGACATCCTCCTCCAACATTACTGAGCATGTGCAAACAGTCTAACGTGGCTTAGGCCAGTATAACGCACAGCATGCAGCACTTTGTTTAACCTCCTTGGCGGTAACCCCGAACTACATTCGGGGTAAGCCGCCGGAGGGTGCCGCTCAGGCCCTGCTGGGCCGATTTACATAATTTTTTTTTTGCTGGACGCAGCTAGCACTTTGCTAGCTGCGCCAGCACACTGATCGCCGCCGCCCCGCGCACGATCGCCGCTATCCGTCGCGCCGCACGCCCCCCCCAGACCCCGTGCGCTGCCTGGCCAATCAGTGCCAGGCAGCGCCGAGGGGTGGCCCGGGACTCCCAATGACGTCCCGACGTCAGTGACGTCGGTGACGTCATCCCGCCCCGTCGCCATGGCGACGGGGGAAGCCCTCCAGGAAATCCCGTTCTTTGAACGGGATTTCCTGATCGGAGATCGCCGAAGGCGATCGAAGAGGGCGGGGAGACGCCCTGGGCTCGCTACATGATATAGGGAATTTTTTTTTTTTTAAAAACTGCTGCGCTCCCTCCTGGCAGATTTTTTTATACCGCCAGGAGGGTTAAACAATGTAACGCAACGTGTGCACTGTGAACAGCACATTGATTTTACAGTGCTGTGAGTTAGGCTGCGTTACTGGCTGCTGTAACGTGGGACTTTAAAGTCCCACTGTGAAACCAGCCTCACTGATAGATATTATACAGGAGAACAGAGGCGCCAAATGGATAAAAGGAAGCTTAATGAGCTTAAAAACCAAATTCTTGGTAAATAGAGGAGGTAGTGGTGGACTTACCTCCTCCAAGTAGACACACAACGACTGTAGTAAAGACAGTCAATATATTTTATGAACTCCAAATATGCAACGCGTTTCGCAGGTTTGATCCCGCTTCATCAGGCAACAACAATGGAGCACAGTGGTGCCTGGCTCTTCTACTGACCACATATGCTATTGCTCCGTTGTTATTGCCTGATGAAGCGGGATCAAACCTGCGAGACGTGTTGCATATTTGGAGTTCATAAAGAAAATATATTGACTGTGTTTACTACAGTCGTGTGTCTACTTGGAGGAGGTAAGTCCACCACTACCTCCTCTATTTACCAAGAATTTGGTTTTTAAGCTCATTTAGCTTCCTTGTATCCTATTGGTACCTCTGTTCTCCTGCATAATATTGAGTCCACCCTGGGTGGAGGGTTGAACCCCCTTTTTCTCATCTACAGAGAGCGACTTCTTATTCCTGAGTGGGGTCAGGAAAACCTCCCCACCTGCCTTTACAGTGGTTGCCTAATGGTAACCCTGGTTTGTGAGTATTAATATTTACTCTATCTAGTAACCATTTACCAGTACATATTACACTATTGGGGCTCTTGGTGTTCCTTGTTTTTATCACTGATAGATATATTTGTTTGGCAGTTTTAATGTATATTTTTCGTGTATAGTATGTAAAATAAAACTGACAATTTAATTGTTTTAGTTTTTGCCCTTGTTACCGGTTTATTCTGACCCATGCTAGAATGCTCTGTCCTCAGAAGAGATGCACTACCTTATCTTAAAGGAATACTGTAGGGGGGTCGGGGGAAAATGAGTTGAACTTACCCGGGGCTTCTAATGGTCCCCCACAGACATCCTGTGCCCGCGCCGCTGCTCACCGATTCTCCGGCCCCGCCTCCTTTTAACTTCTGGAATTTCAGACTTTAAAGTCTGAAAACCACTGCGCCTGCGTTGCCGTGTCCTCGGTACCGCTGATGTCACCAGGAGCATACTACGCAGGCGCAGACCGTACTGGGCCTGCGCTGTGCGCTCTTGGTGACATCAGCGGGATCGAGGACACGGCAACGCAGGCGCAGTGGTTTTCAGACTTTAAAGTCTGAAATTCCAGAAGTGAACCGGAGGCGGGGCCGGAGCATCGTTGAGTGGCTGGGCGGGCACAGGATGTCTGCGGGGGACCATTAGAAGCCCCGGGCAACTTCAACTCATTTTCCCCCGACCCCCCTACAGTATCCCTTTAATAAATTGTTGATTTTCTAATTAAGTTGCAAATAGATGTTTTCTTCCTTTTAGGAATAGCTAGTCCGAGGTCTCTCCTCCTCGTTTCAATGTGGAGAGTGGTGGCAGCGAAATATCCAATTTCCAGTGCAAAATGGATAACTTTTTTTTACCAATTGTACATACAATCAAGATTTTATCATGTATGGGCACACCATCCAATCATAAACATTTACTTTTCTCATAGTGTACTCGCCTTCAGAAGACTCTAGTGGATGACACCTGAATGGCAACTGTGGCATAGTAAGACAGGATTGGCGGGTGTTTGTCACAAGTCTGAATGGATTTGCTGCATGCTTGTTTCAGGCATGGGATTCAGACACTATTGCAGGCAAAGAGATCATCAGGACTGCCAGGCAACTGGTATTGTTTAAAAGGGAATAAAGATGGCATACCCCTCTCAGGTGTGCTTTAAAGTGGGAATGTCTGCTACAGAATCAAATTCCATTTACCCCAATACCCCACTGCTCTATGCTTATTATGCAGCCTGCAACCTAACCCTGCAGTCCAATCTAATCATAAATGTTTCTGTTGTAATAAATATTATCTCAGTCAGCGTGGATCTATTCTGGTACAGTGCCTGGGAGTGGGCAGCTTGTCATCACTCCTCCCATATCACTGCTCCTCTCTCATTGGCTGAGGGTAGTTCAGTGCCACACGAGGTTGACAAGGGAGAAGCTGCTGAAATCTGTTCTATGCTGTGCTCACATGTTTACAAAGCAAGCTGGATAGGACAGTGCACTTTCTAGGAGAAAAAAAAATAGTAAGGTATGAAATGACATCAGGAATGGCTTCAGTCAGGGGCAGTAAAGATGGAAAATGCCTGGAACAGTTTTCTCTTTATTTATTTTATAAAATTCACCGAAATCAAAATGTGAACAGTACAATACATATGTTGTGTAAGTAGAAGTTTGAGTTTTTTCCTGGGATAGTATGGCTGACCCTGCTGCTTTAACTTGACTTCAGCTCTGTTCCATCACTGTAACTTAACAACCGCACACGAGGGGTTAAGAACCACGCCATGCTCCATTGCCGTACAACATCTACCTTTTTATGTAAATCCAGCAGCTGCGAACGAAACAACCTCACATTTTGCATTTCCAGCAAGTAAAATCAGGTCATTGCGCAATTGTTCATAATTATGAATGCAAGACTGATTTTTTTTTCTCTCCCCCCGTTTTACATCTGCTGTGTTTGGTTTCTCGCATTCTCCAAAGTAATTAAAAAGTGTGCTTAGCAAAAGAGCAGGGGAAAATTGCTCAAAAGTGGATGACTGTCGCAACGCAAGCGCGCGCTTCCTACCCGACAAACACAAATAAAAGTGTTATTCTTGGGCAGCCTCCAGGCCATAAACCAACACTTTCTAAAAATTGCCGCTCAAAACAGGTGGGGCGGGGTGGACACCGAGCGTAATTGAATTTTATGCTATAATCTGCATGATAAAATCAGTCTGGGAGCTCACATGGGTTTATTTAAAGCGTAACAATATCTTCCTGGATAGTTTTGATACTGAAGGCCGGGTGAGGCCAAAGTGTCGTCTTAAAGCGAAATCCTGCTTTTGTTATTAAATTTGCCATACCTACAAATTGCAGCGTCGCAAGGCTTTTATGGAATGCCATGTTATTATATATCATAATTGCACTTTAATTTACATCCAGTTAAGAATTTCCAAAGCTGAAAGTTAAAGAGAACCAGAGATGAAGCACCCTCATGTATTTTACCTTATAAATCAGTGGGAACATGACAGTAAACACCTAATCTGTTCTTTGTTTCATTGTTCTCTGTTTAATCTGACTGTTATCCCCTCTGATAAGAATCCCCGACTGAGCATTCAGTCTGACTTTGCTATGGAAAGATTATAGCTGAGTCTGTCTTCTCTGGTGTCTTTTCAAGCCCAAGCCTGCCCCCTTGTGGCTCTGCTATAATGACTCAGCTATAATCATTCCCTGCAAAGCCAGACTAAATGCTCAGTCCTGGATTCTTATCACAGCTGATAACAGACACTTTTAGCAGTGAGGATGAAACAGAGAGCAGGGTAAGTGTTTTCTCTAATGTTCTTACGGATATATATGGTAAAATACACAAGGGTGCTTCGTCTCTGGTTCCCTTTAAGCCTGCTACACACTTTCAAATATGAGTGGCCAATCACAGACCAATTTTACCATCTCTATGTAGTTGGAGGGTTACTTACATGATCTGATCTTAACATTCAATATTTGTTGACTCCCATACTTCATGAAGGTGGTACAATTGGTCAGTGATTGGCCACTCATAATTAAAAGTGTGTACCAGGCTTAAAGAGAAACTGTGACCGAGAATTGAACTTCATCCCAATCAGTAGCTGATGCCCCCTTTCCCATGAGAAACCTTTTCCTTTTCACAAACGGATCACCAGGGGGCTCTGTATGGCTGATATTGTGGTGAAACCCCTCCCACAGTGTGATGTCAGGACCATGGTCCTGACAGTTTCCTGTCTGTGAACCTCATTGCATTGTTGGAAATAACAGCTCTTTACAGTAGTGTTGGTTTAGGGTTAGGCACAAGGAAGGTGGGTTTTAGGGTTAGGAGTCAAGAAAAGGGGTTTTTTGGGTTAGGCATCAGGAAGGGGGGTTTAGGGTTAGGCAGCAGGAAGGGGGGTTTAGGGTTAGGCATCAGGAAGGGGGGTTTAGGGTTAGGCATCATGAAGGGGGTTTAGGGTTAGGCATCAGGAAGAGGGGTTGAGGGTTAGGTGTCAGGAAGGGGGGTTTAGGGTTAGGCAGCAGGAAGGGGGGTTTAGGGTTAGGCAGCAGGAAGGGGGGTTTAGGGTTAGGCAGCAGGAAGGGGGGTTTAGGGTTAGGCGTTAGGAAAGGGGGTTCTAGGGTTAGGCGTCAACAAGGGGGGGTTTAAGGATAGGTATTAGGAAAGAGGATTTTAAGGTTAGACGTCAAGAAGGGGGATCTTAGGGTTAGGCGTTAGGAAGGGGGGGAGGTAAATTTAGGCCTCAAGAAGGGGGGGGGGGGTGTTTGGAGTTAGGCATCAGAGGGGGGGGGGTTCTGTGTGAGAGTAGGATTAGGTTGATTAGGTTAAGTCATAGTAAAATATTGCAAATACACACCTATTACACTATTTAAACTTTAAAAACAAAGACTATCGCTAGACAGTAACAATAATCTTATAACATAGGAGCCCATTTTTCCTTGTGCCCTTACTTCATGTATGCGTACAGTGCTACGGAAGATATTGGTGCTATATAAATAAGAAAAAAAAATTATATATATATCAGGGCTGTGGAGTCATTCGAGGAGCTGGAATAATTTTTGGGTACCCTAAAGTCTGGAAAAAAAATGCTCTCGCTCCTAATACATTGAAACTGTAATTAAAAGAAAAAATATGAGAACATTTTCTATTTCTCAGACAACAGTTATCATAAATAACATATATACAGTAATAGCAGTGCTTAGTTCACAAAAATGAAAAAGAAAAGTTATTTTCAGGGCTGTGGAGTTGAAGTCGGAGTCTAGGCGTCGGAGCCATTTTGGGTACCTGGAGTCGGAGTCTGTGGTGTCAAACTGAGGAGTCGGATAATTTTTGTACCGACTCCACAGCCCTGATATATATATATTCTGCTTTTTCAGGCCAGAGGTGACCCAGAAAGTGCGTGGACAGGTTGTGATGGGGCGGTGGAATGTAAAATGTCACTTGGCAATTTCCTAGCACAATGCCTCCGGCTACAGGGTGGCCACACAGCGTGACATGATTGTTACCTACTGCAGGGACGTCACACAACTAAACATATAATGACTGCCAAGCAGCAGCACAGCACCCGGGGCCGTATTGTCGGAGTGAGCCATATAAACACTGACAAGCTAATATGTACAATTTCTGCTCCCAGGACAAGAACACAAATATAAAGGGATTTCCTGGAAGGAATAGGCACGGCCTCAGTCCTATACGCGCCGCATATACACCTTCATTGGGGAATTGCTTTGTGTGTTTCTATAAGCCTATTAGTGCAGAGGTGCTGTATGTATGTAGCTGCACTCAGAATCTACAAGAAGTGGTGTTTATCCCTTTAGCGACCAATTTATTTAGAGGCTTGCAAGTGCTCCAGGCCAATTTAATTTATCACGTATTTTTTCTTATTTGTTACATTTTCTTGCTCTTAATGAGCACTGCTGTAATGTGTATCTATGGCCACTTGTCACCAGGGGGCTGTGTGAGATAATAACACATGACTTCTGCTTTCAGTTTCTATATTTTCTGCTGGCAGAGAGAGTTCAAAGCATTCAAAGAATTTACAGCACAATGAGTTCTGCCCACTGAGGTCAATAGCAGTGCACTTATATCATACCAAATAACTCTACTGAAACTGCTAATGGATTCATGGGTCAAGAGGCCTCCCCTACACAGGTATGAGGATATATTCACACGAGTATTCCAAAACGGCAGGAATGGACGCTGTATTGTTGTTGCTGCACATCGTTTCTTGCCGTTAATCAGATCCTATTGTATGAAAACCAGGGCGGTCGAGTTGAGGAGTTGGAGCAGTTTTGGGTACCTGGAGTCGGTGGTTTCATAAGGAGCCGGAGTCAGATGATTTTTGTACCAAATCCACAGCCCTGGTAAGTATTAGACTAAGGAGTCAGAGTCGAGAAGTTAGTTGGAGCATTTTTTGGGTACCCGGAGTTGGAGTCGGAGTCAGTGGTCTGGAATCGGATGATTTTTTTGTACCGACTCCACAGTCCTGATGAAAACAGATAAATCTGGTGGGCCAAACCAATCCTACATGATCCTCTATAATAAAACCCTACTGTCTCTGCGTCCCGTGTCCCTGTGTGTGTCCCACACTCTGCGCATGTGCAGGGACGCAGAGACAGTGAGGGGGAGTGACGCACGGCGAGCGATGACGTGCGAAGGGGCGGACGGGCCGGCAGGTGGGCGGGTGCGTCATGCACGTGCGCACCGTGCACGGCGGAAATGTGCGTGCGCGGCGGGCGCATGCACAGTGATAGACCCAGCCAGTTTTTAAACGGGCTTAGGTCCACTAGTCATATTATAAATTTGTTTCCTTAAAAAAAAATGGCCGATTGCCGTTTTTTCATAGTTCCATTCGTAATTGGTTTCAATACGTTTTGAAGTTGGATTCTTGAAGGCTTTGGATTGATTAAAAATGATCTTTTCAATCAATCTGAAAGAGCTTTTAAAAAATAAGATCTTTCGCTAGAAATCGCACCATTAAAAGTGAATCGAGCAGCATTTTTAGCCCCCAGGGCATCTCAATAGCATATTAAAAATGCATGCTAACAATCTGGCTCAATATACTAAAGAGACTTTTATTGCTCTACTTCCCCAGTCTGCCATCCACAGAAAAAAAACAGCAGGACTGCTGTAATTAGCAGTAGCAATGAGCAAACAAATGCTTTTCTCAGCAGGGGTGGTAGGGATATAGCAACAGTTTAGAGAAGTCACGCTTGATTACATTTACCCCTTCCCGTGGATAAATAAGGGCAGAGGGAAGGGGAGAGGGGATGGCAGCTTCTACAGCTATTGGAAACCAGGACAAAATGCAAGGGGGGGGGGGGGGAGGGGGAGCGGGAAGCTGCTTGGTTCCCTTTACTGGGCAAATTTTTAAAGGAAAGATTGCTATTTTTAACGATCACGATGAGGCAATAAGCACAACAGCAACAATAACATTTCTATAGCGCTTTTCTCCCATAGGACTCAAAGTGTTTTGATACCGTTCAGTATCAAATCGTTGTGACCAATGAACAGTGTAGTGAGTATTCTATTTCAGTAGTATTTATTTGCTTAAAGACGGGTATATTTTCCTCCTGAAATTCTCTGTTTTCTGAATTCAATCACACCTTTTTTTTAATTGTAAACCCCCAGAAACCTTTTAAGTTTGGTTGTGTTCACCAAGGACTTGGCTTTGATTGGTGTTTAATTAGCTTGTAGTACTTTACTCGATCCAAATGGAATAACGTCAAGCGAGGTCCGAGTGAGACGCTTGTTAAATATATGGATTGTATTAAGTTCCAAGTAGGTGCTTTACGTTGTCTTGGCGGATAGTGCGAGATAAAGCAATAATAGGGATAAAATACAATCCCGAGCTGGCAATCAATGGCGACCTCCTACGAGCATCGAGGCCAAAGGTCAAAGAAATTAATAGTCCAACCGGTCGTCGCATTTCACATGGCCGGCCCCTCCCCCGCTTGTCAGGAGGATTGGAACTGCTAGTTTAGCACAGAAGTGGTGCTTAACTACCACTACCGAGGCCAAACGGCCAAGTCACATAACGTGCAATTACGTGGCTCACTAGGCAGAGTACAATTAACCCCAATGTGCTGTCATAAGATAATTAATATACGGATTTCATATAATTATCTCTCTAACAAATGAAACTAAATTATATAGCTAAGCTTTAAAAAAGTGTGTGTGCGTGTAATATATATATATATATATATATATATATATATATATATATATATATATATATATATATATGTATATATATATATATATATATATGTATATATATATATATATATATATATATACATACACACACATACACACACATATAAGCCTAATTTTTCAGCATAAAAAATGTGCTGAAAAGATACCCCTCGGCTTATTAGCGAGTCAGTGGAGCAGAACAGATGGTGGAGCAGGTTCTGTTACTGGCTCCCTGCTGTGTCTGTTCCCCCATTCCCCGCAACATTGTGTGCAGAGAGCGCTGCTCAAGACTACCTGTGTCCCCTGCCTTGTGGAGCAGAGCGTGCTAGCAGTGCAATGATCAGGGATTCTTCCTGTGTGGCAATCACTGAGTTTCATATCTATGACGCCACCTAGTGGCTTCTTGAGACACAGCTGTATTATCCTTGGGGTACATCTGGCTATGGGGAGGGGTTCTGACTTGTACAGGGGGCACATCAGGCTACTGTGGAGGGGGCTATACTGGGGAGGGGCTTATACTCCAGTCAATCCCCTTTTCCTGGTTTCTGAGGTTAAAGCGGGCCCCTCGGCTTATACACGGGTAGGCTTATATGAGAGTGTATATGGGTTTATCGGTTTTTTTTTATGCCTGCCAGCAGTAAATATGCTGCCCTGAAGGCTCACGGTGGTTTACCCAACGTGAACAAATTACACGGCGAGTATCAATGATTTCTTTATGATCTCTTGTCTATGTTTTACCTTCTCACTTTGCCATGTCTTGATTTATTTTTTTCACCCCACTGCTATCTATAAAAAGCAACAGTCATAAAGTCCTGCTGAACTCTTTGGCCACAATGATGTCTGTGCAGTGACTCTTTCTCTTGAATTTCAGATTTATTGTTGGTAAAAAACAAATACATAACGATATATACATATATATATATATATATATATATATATATATTAGGAAAGGGTTCTTTACAGTTAGAGTGATTAGGATGTGGAATGCATTGCCACAGGAAGTCGTTATGGCAAACTCTATACCTGCATTTAAAGGGGGCTTAGATGCTTTCCTTGCGTTGAAAGACATCCATGGCTACAATTACTAGGTAATGCCTAATGATGTTGATCCAGGGATTTTATCTGATTGCCATCTGGAGTCGGGAAGGAATTTTTTTCCCTTTTGAGGCTAATTGGACCATGCCTTGTAAGGGTTTTTCGCCTTCCTCTGGATCAACAGGGATCTGTGAGGGAGCAGACTGGTGTTGTACCTTCCTCTGGATCAACAGGGATATGTAAGGGAGCAGGCTGGTGTTGTACTTTGTACTGGTTGAACTCGATGGACGTATGTCTTTTTTTCAACCAAAATAACTGTAACTATGTAACTATACACACACACACATATATATATATATAGTTTCCACTTTAGTTTGGAGTCAGCTTTGACTTTCTAAATGACTAGAAATTCATATTATGCATCTTAAGGGGCCCATACACCTAACGATTTTCCCACCGATATACAGCAGATTCGATCACTGTGATCAAATCTGCTGTGAAATTGTTGTGCAAACGTTGACTGAACAATCGATTTCCGACCGAAATCGATCTTTCCCGTCGATTCCAATCGTTCCTGTCCATGCCGGCGGGTCGGGAGTGCGTCGATAGCGGCGTTCGAATGTCCGACAACCGACGCAATACAGCGGCAATACATTACCTGTTCCGGCCGGCACGTGTCCCTGCTGTCACCGCTGCTCTTTCTCCGCTCCGAGTCCGGCAGGCTTCACTTCTTCCTGTCCCAGCAGGAAGTTTAAACAGTAGATCGCCCTCTACTGTTTAAACTTCCCCGGACAGGAAGTGAAGCTGTAGCCGAGCGCGGAGAAGGAGCAGCGGAGACCGGGGGACTCGCGCCGCCCAGATCAGGTAATGTATGCAGGGGGGGCGGCAGCAGCTTCACAGATGGTGAATCGATTTCATGCTGAAATCAGTTCACAATCTATTTGCAGTAAAGGCAGCCATACGATCCCTCTCTGATCAGATTCGATCAGAGAGGGATCTATCTGTTGGTCGATCTGATGGCAAATCGACCAGTGTATGGCCACCTTTAGAAACCATGACAACAGCACTCTGGTGTACAGGCCAACCTCAAATCCCCATCCTCCTACCTCAGTCATTAGCAGCGCAAAGCAGAGATCAGATTTGTGATTTGCAGTAGTATTTTAAGGACAACTGAAATGATAAGTATATGGAGGCTGCCATATTTATTTCCTTGTAAACAATACCAGTTGCCTGGCAGCCCTGCTGGTCTATTTGGCTGCAGTAGTGCCTGAATCACACCAGAAACAAGCATGCGGCTAATCTTGTAAGATCTGACAATGTCAAACACACCAGATCTGCTGCATGCTTGTTCAAGGTCTATGGCTGAAAGTATTAGAGGCAGAGGATCAGCATGCCAGCCAGGCAACTGGTATTGCTTAAAAGGAAATAAATATGGCAGCCTTAAAGAGGAACTTCAGCCTAAACAAACATACTGTCATTAAGTTACATTAGTTATGTTAATTAAAATAGATAGGTAATATAATCTCTTACCCACTCAAATGTTTGATTTCATGAGGGCAGCCATCTTTTTGGTTGAAAGGAGGTGACAGGGAGCATGAGACTCAGTTCCAACTGTCCTGTGTACTGATCACCCCTCCCAGTTGCTAGGCAACGTGAATAACAACATACGAAATCCCATCATGCTTTGCACCAGGGAAAACAAGCCCGGGCAGTTTTCTTTGATGGGTGGAGCTCAGCTAAAAATGCAACTAAAAATGATGCTTTGGTAAGAAAAACAAAGTTCTGATGCTGTGAAATTGTTAAAGAAACACCAAGCCTTTTCAGTTCTGCTGTGTAGATTTTTAGTCCGGAGGTTCACTTTAATATCGCTCTCATTACAGTTGTCCTTTAGATTTGTGTTTTAGGTGAGGAAAACATTAAACATATTATTTGAAGAAATACATTTTTAATACCAAATTTAAGAGAAAAATCCACTGTATAATCCTTTTGGGTAACATTTACTGGAAACAGTCTTTTTTTGTTTTTTTTCTAAACCGAGAAGGTTTGCTGGAGGAAATCACTCTGACAAGACAAGGTGGACCAGCTGGCTCCGCTCTGTTGTCAACTTAGAGGTTTTCTAGAAAGTAAGGAATCTTTGGGAACAACTGTTGCAGCCACCGACCCGAACACCTTGTATTTTCCCAGGCCGAGGCCCAGTGTCCCCTCCCCCTCTCAGGAAATGAATCAGATTTACACTTCCTAGGACTTAGCTGCTGGATGGAGCAGATGGTTCTCCCAACATCTCCAGTTACCACCAGGAGGCCTTCAAATCTGCAGCCTGAACTTAATCTGCCTTACGAGCCAAGAAACCCGGGGGAACGGACCATAAGCCATAAGTCCAGAAGAACCTCAGGACATATCCTCCCGCTCAACCAGCCGCAGCGGACAACTCCCGCCTGGCCTCATTGTGTCATCACGGGGAGGGTGGGAAGAGACCATTCTTCATGTTAATAAGAAACCAGAACGATATCTAGGCTTTTCTCATTTCCTCAAGCTAAGAATACTCTACTTAGAGCTCCAGGACTACAAATAAATATATATATATATATATATACTGTTTGGTTGGCAGTTTGATACAGCCATTATTTCCCACAATGCAACGGGGTTCACGGACTGGAAATAGCCATGAATGCAGCAGCCAGAATTATCCACTCCTCCCATCGCTCCACCAGGGCGGCTCCCCTCTGTGAATCCCTCCACTGGCTTCCTATCCAGTCCAGAATCAGATTCAAGATACTGTGTCTGACCTACAAATCTGTCCACAAAACCTGTCCAACCTACCTTTCCGATCTCACTCAGAGATACACACCTAGCCGCTCACTCCGCTTCTCCAATGAACATCGCCTGACCGCCCCCCCCCCCCCCCGCATCACCTAGTCCCATGCAGGACTTCTCAAGAGCTGCTCCAACACTATGGAACTCCCTAACTCCCCCCCATTGGGGCAGCCCCCTCCAACATATTTAAGAAGGCCCTCAAAACTCCCCTTTTCACTCTGGCCTACCACCCCTCACAATTGCTCTAAATCCGCAGCTGAACTCTGGTCCCCTACCTCTCGTGTCCCTACCTCTCCCTCTAGATTGTAAGCCTTTGGGCAGGGTCCTCCTCCTTTTGTATCCTACCTGATCATGCACCTCCATTACTGTGCACCCATGCTATGCATCTGAGTGAACCTAACTTGCCTAATCTCCATGCTCTCCTCCAGTGACTGACTAAGCATTACCTTGTACTCATACTGTGCTGTGTGATCTCCATGCTCCCCTCCAGTGTGACAAAGCATTACCTTGTGCTCATACTGTGCTGTGTGATCTCCATGCTGCCATCCAGGGGCTGACTAAGCATTACCTTGTACTCATACTGTGCTGTGTGATCTCCATGCTCCATCCAGTGACTAAGCATTACCTTGTACTCATACTGTGCTGTGTGATCTCCATGCTCCATCCAGTGACTAAGCATTACCTTGTACTCATACTGTGCTGTGTGATCTCCATGCTCCATCCAGTGACTAAGCATTACCTTGTACTCATACTGTGCTGTGTGATCTCCATGCTCCATCCAGTGACTAAGCATTACCTTGTACTCATACTGTGCTGTGTGATCTCCATGCTCCCATCCAGGGACTGACTAAGCATTACCTTGTACTCATACTGTGCTGTGTGATCTCCATGCTCCCATCCAGGGACTGACTAAGCATTACCTTGTACTCATACTGTGCTGTGTGATCTCCATGCTCCCCTCCAGTGACTTAGCATTACCTTGTACTCATACTGTGCTGTGTGATCTCCATGCTCCCCTCCAGTGACTAAGCATTACCTTGTACTCATACTGTGCTGTGTGATCTCCATGCTCCATCCAGTGACTAAGCATTACCTTGTACTCATACTGTGCTGTGTGATCTCCATGCTCCCCTCCAGTGACTAAGCATTACCTTGTACTCATACTGTGCTGTGTGATCTCCATGCTTCCCTCCAGTGACTAAGCATTACCTTGTACTCATACTGTGCTGTGTGATCTCCATGCTCCATCCAGTGACTAAGCATTGCCTTGTACTCATACTGTGCTGCGTGATCTCCATGCTCCCATCCAGTGACTAAGCATTACCTTGTACTCATACTGTGCTGTGTGACCTCCATGCTCCCCTCCAGTGACTAAGCATTACCTTGTACTCATACTGTGCTGTGTAATCTCCATGCTCCATCCAGTGACTAAGCATTACCTTGTACTCATACTGTGCTGTGTGATCTCCATGCTCCCCTCCAGTGACTAAGCATTACCTTGTACTCATACTGTGCTGTGTGATCTCCATGCTTCCCTCCAGTGACTAAGCATTACCTTGTACTCATACTGTGCTGTGTGATCTCCATGCTCCATCCAGTGACTAAGCATTGCCTTGTACTCATACTGTGCTGCGTGATCTCCATGCTCCCATCCAGTGACTAAGCATTACCTTGTACTCATACTGTGCTGTGTGACCTCCATGCTCCCCTCCAGTGACTAAGCATTACCTTGTACTCATACTGTGCTGTGTAATCTCCATGCTCCCCTCCAGTGACTGGCTAAGCATTACCTTGTACTCATACTGTGCTGTGTGATCTCCATGCTCCCCTCCAGTGACTAAGCCTTACCTTGTACTCATACTGTGCTGTGTGATCTCCATGCTTCCCTCCAGTGACTAAGCATTACCTTGTACTCATACTGTGCTGTGTGATCTCCATGCTCCCCTCCAGTGACTAAGCATTACCTTGTACTCATACTGTGCTGTGTAATCTCCATGCTCCCCTCCAGTGACTGGCTAAGCATTACCTTGTACTCATACTGTGCTGTGTGATCTCCATGCTGCATCCAGTGACTAAGCATTACCTTGTACTCATACTGTGCTGCGTGATCTGGTTTGCATGTATTCCTGTATTGTCATATTGCTGTATGTCACCCCTAAATATTGTCTGTAACCTAAATTAATGTTCAGCGCTGCGTAATATGTTGGCGCTTTATACAATAAATACATAAATGGCTATGGCCCATACTGAGGGAGGGGTTTTATAGTTTCATCACAATGAGCATGGTTCACAAAGCTTTTTTCAGCTGTTTTCACCTCATCTATGTTACTTTTTTTAAGATCCCAAAAAGCAAAAATATAATTAAGGTTTGAAAAGTAATATTGAAATGAAGTTAATTACGGTGGCTCAGGTTTAGCACGGTGGTGTAGTGGTTAGCGCTCTCGCCTTGCAGCGCTGGGTCCCCGGATTGAATCCCAGCCAGGGCACTATCTGCACAGAGTTTGTATGTTCTCCCCATGTCTGCGTGGGTTTCCTGCAGGATGTCAGGTTTCCTCCCACATCTCAAAAACATACAGATTGGCTTCCCCCTAGGCTACGTTACACACACTACACCATACATAGACATTTAACTATGGTAAGGATTAGTTCATAAGCCCCTCAGAGGGACAGTTAACCTCCCTGGAGGTACGCAGATGCAGTGGCTGCGTCGCGGGAGGGGATTTTTTTTTAATTAAATGTTTTTTTTTTATGTTAACTAGCACTAGGCTAGCTAACTGTGGCCCCCAAGTCCCCCGACACCGGTCTGAGCCCCCCGATCGCCGCCGGCAACACTCACCCGTCCGCGATCCCGCGAGAGCCGCAGCTTCCCAATTAGCATCACTCGTCGCTATGGCGAGGATCGGACATGACATCATGCGCAGTTCCGATCCTTCCCATAGCGAAGCCGGGTGCTGATTGGGAGGCTGCGCCATCGCGGGATCCCTGGGGGGTATGTATACCGGAGGTGATCGCAGGCAATCGGAGGGGAACGGAGGGACTTGGCTCACATAGTTAGCTAGCGAAGTGCTAGCTTAACAAAAGGCAACACATTTTATTTAAGAAAATCCTCCCGGGGCGATGCAATCCCCTGCGGCGGCTAGCCTGACACTGTGTCGGGCACACCGACAGGGAGGTTAAGTGACAAGACAATATACTCTGTACAGCGCTGCGGAAGATGTCAGTGCTATATAAATACTAAATAATAATACTAATCAGGAACAACTTACTTTGAGTGATTACTTTGATAAAAATGACCTTTCAACACATTTACAAACAATCAGGTGATAAATAAGTCAAGTATGAGAAGTTTTGTGAATAGAGACCAGTCGGCCACATAGATGTCCCTGATGATCTATTAGAGAAAAGGTAAAGATTTCTCATGGGAAGGGGGGTATCAGCCACTGAATGGGATGAAGTTCAATCCTTGGTCAAAGTTCCTCCACAAACCTGGCAGTAAGCAGCCAGACAAGACTCCTCTGGTGGAGAGTTTGCAGATTGTTCAGAGTGACCTCGAGTCAAAATAAAGTCACTTTAACCCCCCCCCCCCCTCCTTCTGCTTCCATTGCCATCCTCTCATTAACAAGCGGCTGCATTAAGTTTTTTCCTTGTTTTGACAGAGATCGTTACAATTAAATATTAAAAGCAGAGGTGCAGTTTTGCCGCACGGTACAAACATTCTTAATCCTCTGACTGACTTGGTGGAATTTATGGTCAGTTGCACGGCAGTTATTCTGGGAACATGAGATCATAAAACCTAATCAATTCTCAATTAGCAGGCTCTTAGGTAATTATCAAACCATAGCATTGAACTCCGGAGCATCTTCATCACCGTGCTCAATGTCAAGGAAAAAAAATCGCCATAAAAAGCGGCAGATCAGAAGATGACAAAAAGTCTCTGCGGCCTACAGGAAGGATGCATTATAGAGTGGAAGGAAGGAGCTATATATATATAGCACTGACATCTTCTGCAGCACTTTACAGAGTACATAGTCATGTCAATGACTGTCCTCAGAGGAGCTCACACTCTAATCCTACCATTAGGGCTGATCAAATCCGGAAGAAACCCGGATAGTTGCTATCCAGATCAGAGCCGGGACAAGGTCCTCCAGCACCCAAGGCTGAGACACCAAAGTGCGCCCCCCCATCCCCCCCACCCCAGCCGTCACACACTGATTGCCATTAGACAAAGAGGGCCACAGGGCCCCCAACCTCCCCAACACCTTAATATCTAGTTATCTGGCTTGCAGTCACTGCCATGTATCCCCTTTTCTTATTTCTTTCTGCTTCATACACAATTAGGAATGACAGCTAAATGAATTGTGCGCCCCCTCCTACACTGCACCCTGAGGCTGGAGCCTCTCCAGCCTATGCCTCGGCCTGGCCCTGATCCAGATATCTCCCAGTAAACCTGAGCGGGGTGGGCGGTGGGGTCAAGCTTACCTGTCTGACGTCTTGTTTGTCCGTCCCTTGGCGCCTCCCACGATGCAGTCCACGCGGCGGTCACGTGACTACAAACACTTCCTCCTTCCGGGTTGAAGGAGGAAGTGTTTGTAGTCACGTGATGCGCGTGGACCGCATCGTGGGAGGCGCCAGGGATGCCTTAAAACAGAAGGGAATTTGCAATAATTCAGCTATAAGTGAACATTTGTGGTTACCCACAATGCACCGCTACTGAATATGCAAATTATCTCTTTTCACCCCTGTAAGCCAGACAAGCATCCAGAACCGCTGGTGTATAGCAAGCCTATAGCTTTAAATATTACACAGCCACACCAACCCCACATGCAGACAGCCTGTTTCGGGCTTTTGGCCCTCATCAGTACATGGCAGGGATTGATATGGTGGTCTGGGTCACCCTGAGCTGCTTGGTTACTCTGTTGTACTGGTCCAAGCTCCTATCTCATACAGCCATATCAATCCCTGCCATGTACTGATGAGGGCCAAAAGCCCGAAACAGGCTGTCTACATGTGGGGTTGGTGTGGCTGTGTAATATTTAAAGCTATATGCTTGCTATACACTAGCAGTTCTGCATGCTTGTCTGGCTTACAGGGGCGAAAAGAGATAATTTGCACATTCAGTAGCGGTGCATTGTGGGTAACCACAAATGTTTACTTATAGCTGAATTATTGCAAATGTCCTTTTAAAGAAACCTCCCCTGGGGGGTTACTCACCTCAGGTGGAGGAAGCCTCCGCATCCTATTGAGGCTTCCCCCGTCCTCCTCGGTCCCACGGCGGCGGAGATAAAGCTCCCCGAATGGCGGGGATGTCAATATTTACCTTCCCGGCTCCAGCCCAGGCGCAGTATCGGCTCTCCGCTCGGAGATATGCGGAAATAGCCGATCGCTCTCGGCCCGCTCTACTGCGCAGGCGCAAGTCTACTGCGCCTGCGCAGTAGAGCGGACCCGATGGAGATTGGCAATTTTCGTCGATCTCCGTGTGGAAAGCCTCAACAGCGCCCCCGCTGGAGCCAGGAGAGGTAAATAAATCAGCGCTTGTCAGGCTTGTCGAGGGAGGATTCCGGGATGCTTTGGGAGTCGGGGGAGTCAGCACTGGGCTGCCTGCAGCTACAGTAGTGGGGGAAGCCTCATTGGGACCCCACATGGGAACACTTTTTTGTTACAGAGTCTGTTTAAGAAGGCAAATTTCATCAAGCATTGATTATTAGTAGGAGGTCTTTTCGGTCTCTTTTATCCCCCTACACATTCCTAGTGGTTTGGTTCACCCCGAGCTGCTTGGTTACTATGTTGTTCAGTTAAACTCTCTTTAAGTCCTGCCGCCGTTCCTGCAAATTGCGTAGTGATTTTGCCACATTGAAATTCTCAGAGCTGCTACAAGAAAGCCTTGAAAAGTCATTTTCATGCTAAATCTGATTATTCGTCGATCTAACTTTCACAGAAACTCCAGCCACTGGAGAGCGTTCGCTGATTGACATGCACGGCGCGCGCCGGTTACCCATTCCGCCACCTTGAAGGATTTCTTCACATTTTATTATTTTTTCTTCTCCTTTCTCCTTTTTTGCGCTTGTTGGAATAAATGACAATTTGCTGCTGGAAATCTGACTTGAAGAAGCAAAAATCGCGGCGCTGTCAAAGAGAGACGTTTCCCATCTCCGCTTCCCGAGCTGCCTGCCGGTTACATATAGATTCGCAGGCTACAAAAACGTATTTCAGAGATTCATGTTGGATAAGAGATTGCTGATCTTGGCAGGTATTAATTATTAGGTAGACGTTAGAGATGTAGGAGAGAGACCCTGAAGTAACATGTGACAGCAGGGGCGTAACTAAAAATCACGGGGCCCCTGTGCAAAACTTTGGATGGGGCCCCCTCCCGCCAAAGGAGGGGTAGAAAGACTGGGGGTAGAACAGCGCTGTACACAAGACACGGCTGAATGCTGCATAGGGACTGTCTACAAATCTTTGTCTGCAAACCTTTGTAGGATTCATTATCAGTGGCAGAGTAGATGCAGTCATTAGAACTATTGTGCAGTGAGCAGAAAGTTCTTGCTCTCCTTACCCTTAGTTGTCAGTCTTTCAGGACTGGGCCCCCTGTAGATTCTGGGCCCCCCTGTGGCTGCATCCCTTGCAGGGTCTATTGTTACGCCCCTGTGTGACAGGGACGCTTATTCACAAAGCTTTTCTGTTATTATTATTAACTAGTATTTATATAGCGGCAAAAACTTCCGTCACCTAACTGTCCCTCAGAGGGGCTCGCAATCTAAACCCTACCACGGTCATATGTCTATGTATGTATCGTGTAGTGCATGTATCGTAGACTAGGGCCAATTTAGTGGGAAACTTATCTGTATGTTTTTGGGATGTGAGAGGAAACCGGAGTGCCCGGAGGAGACCCACACAGACACAGGGGGAGAACATACATATAGATTGTGCCCTGGCTGGGATTCGAACCAGGGACCCAGCGCTGCAAGGGGAGAATGCTAACCACTACGCCACCGTGCTGCCCATGCTGCTTCTGTTATTATCTACCTTTGTTATTAACTCACCATTTATCTCTCCTTAAATGACTTAACTCATGATTTATTTCTCCTTGTGGTTAACTCAAAATATCGCAGATCAGGTGTTTGTGACATCATTGTGAGTGAGAGAGACCTGGGGCCCCTGGGCTGTCATGTGGACCAGTGTTTGTGTTTGTGACAGCATTGTCAGATCTGACAAGATTAGCTGTATGCTTGTTTCTGGTGCGATTCAGATAGTACTGCAGCCAGGCAACGGTATTGTTGAAAAGGAAATAAATATGGCAGCCTCCATATCCCTCTCGCTTCGGTTGTCTTTTAACAACTTGCCAACCGCTCCACGCCAATTGGCTCCGCTCCGCCTTCAGTCTCCGAGTGCCGCTCGGAGACTGTTAGACGGCGAAACCGCCATCTAATTATGCTGTAGAGCGTTGCGATCTGCAGCAGCGCTGTACCGGGGACAGCCGTGTGACACGGCTGTCCCCTCTGTTAGTGCGGAAGTGATCGGTTGGCAGGGGGAGGGAGCGGGGAAAAAATAAATATATCCTAAAAATAATAAAAGAAATATTTATTTAAAAAAAACAAACACACACCGGGGGAGCGATCAGACGCCCACCAACCAGCTCTCATGGTGGGGAGAAAAGGAGGGGGGGGAATCACTTGTGTGCTGAGTTGTGCGGCCCTGCAGCAAGGCCTTAAAGCTGGTGGCTGGAAAGTGTAATGGTTAAGGGCTCTGCCTCTGACATGGGAGACCAGGGTTCGAATCTCGGCTCTGCCTGTTCAGTAAGCCAGCACCTATTCAGTAGGAGACCTTAGGCAAGTCTCCCTAACACTGCTACTGCCTATAGAGCGCGTCCTAGTGGCTGCAGCTCTGGCGCTTTGAGTCCGCCAGGAGAAAAGCGCGATATAAGTGTTTGTCTTTGTCTTTAAAGCTGCAGTGGCCAATTTCAAGAAAAATGGCCTGGTCTTTAGAGGGGTTTAACACTGCGGTCCTCAAGTCTTTAATTCTGTGGCTGGTGATACATGATAACCTGTAAACCGGGTGTTTAGCTTCTAGACTACTAGAATTTATTTTTTTTCTACATTTCCTTTCCTTAAAAAAAAAGAAAAAAAAAAGAAAGATATATTTGGCCTCCTTGATAAATCATTTGTTTACTGTTCACAGGATGGGAAAAGTAGAAAAGAATTACACTGGCACCGTGAATCAATCAGACAGCAGATAGCAATTCTCCCGGGTCTCCATTAATCAGCATGACAGCCTGTCGCTATGGATTGGGTCAGCCACATAACGCAACGGACCAATAAGGAAGGAGACGCAAAACAAAGAAAAAGAAGAAATATTCCGTAGGACTTGCTGGAGCCGGGAGCGCTTCACCCCTCGTCGCTGGTCCCCCAGAGGCGCGTGTCAAGCCGTTCGCGCTCGCACAGCTAAATCTCGCCGAAGACAAGCAGGCCGCCAAACAAAATACGGCCTTGCCTGCTGGTTTAAAGGACTCAGTAACACAATTTTCAGCCATATTTCTTCTATCCTATAAGTTCCTATACCTGTTCTAATGTGGTCTGGCTTACTGCAGCCTTTTCTAGTTGCACTGTTTCTGTGATATATCTAATCTTTTCTTTGTCAACCCAGGGAGGAATGCACTGCCTCTGCTGTGATAGGGAGAAGTTATGCACACCCCCTGCAGGCTCTGTGTGTGTGCTTTGTTAACCACCTTAGCGGTATGGACGAGCTCAGCTCGTCCATTACCGCCAGAGGGTGCCGCTCAGGCCCTGCTGGGCCGATTCTTACCAAATAAAAAGCAGCACACGCAGCCGGCACTTTGCCAGCCGCGTGTGCTGCCTGATCGCCGCCGCTCTGCGGCGATCCGCCGCGAGCAGCGGCGAAAGAGGGTCCCCCCAGCCGTCTGAGCCCTGCGCAGCCGGAACAAATAGTTCCGGCCAGCGCTAAGGGCTGGATCGGAGGCGGCTGACGTCCATGAAGTCACTCCGCTCGTCGCCATGGCGACGAAGTAAGCAAAACACGGAAGGCCGCTCATTGCGGCCTTCCGTGTTACTTTTGGCCGCCGGAGGCGATCAGAAGAACGCCTCCGGAGCGCCATCTAGTGGGCTTTCATGCAGCCAACTTTCAGTTGGCTGCATGAAATAGTTTTTTTTTTATTTAAAAAAACCCTCCCGCAGCCGCCCTGGCGATCTTAATAGAACGCCAGGGTGGTTAATCCCTCACAGACAGGTCTCTGCTCTCAATTTCAGCTTGTCTGAGGGGGGAGGGAGCTGCCCATGCTGAGAAACTGTGAGAATCCCTGATTAGAGTGCAGAAAATTCACTATGTAATAAAAACTTGTTGTATACTGTAAAATGATTATATATAAATATACACATACATCACTTCCTGGTTAGCGGCCATGTTTTTTGTTTGTAAACACTGCCTAAAACTGGCTACTAAAAGCCAGGATCGTGGCGGGGAACGGCGGAAACGGCAAAGAGAGATCCAGGAGATCACAGTGCTTCGATTGGTATGTTTTTTATTGTAGAAATCAGACAGTACAGATTCTCTTTAACGGTATGAGCGTTAAGGGAAAGAAGGATCCTGCCTGGAAGCAGCGACTCCGCGTAAACAGACAACTGCTGGATCTGCATTTATGATGAATCAGAAGGATAACGTACTATACTTACATAGACTGAGCTTTCTGCCATCTGACGCCTTAAAGAAAACCTGTACTGAAAATAAAAGTGAAAATAAGCATACACAAGTCATACTTACCTTCCATGTAGTCTACTCCTCAGTGTCTTTCTCCTCTCCCGCGTCCTATTTGTTCACTGTAATCAAGGGAATTTTCCGTCCTCCATTTTGAAAATAGCCATTACCCCATAACAGCTTTCTGGTCAGCACACAGTTAAACTGTAACATCGCCCACTTGAGCCATAGGGAAACATGGACATTGCCTGGCACATCAGTTTTCCTCTCAGCTATAACTGACAGCAACTGATATTTTACTGACAGCAACTGATATATTTCAGATCTGACAAAATATTGTCAGAACTGGAAGGGATTATTGTCAGAAGAAAATGGTGAGCTTCTGAGAGGAACTGATGGCATGGTAACTATGTAATGTTCATTTGAAGTTACCTCATGTGTTTATTTTGAATATTTTTACTCAGTACAGGTTCTCTTTAAGTAAGCAGATTGCCCAAGTCTCACTTTTTTCCTGGACTTAAATGAGGCTTACGCAGCTAAAAATGTTGCCTCGTTGGTCACGAGACTCGAAGCAGCTCCGGGGTGAAGTAAAGTTAAAGTGAACCCGAGGTGAAAATAAATTGATGAGATAAACAATTGTATTTATCCTCCTACTTCTAAAAAATCAGTGTCACAAAAAGCATGCCCAATTGACGATTCGACCAAAATTGGTCGAATGTATTGATCGGACATGCTACAAGATTTTGGGTCAATATGCTCCATCGGGGGCATGTCGGTAACACTATGCGATAATAGTGAGCGGCAAACGCAACGGAAACCCCCGGCCACTGTCCCCCCTGGTGTAAATGAACCCCCCAAATGCCTCTGCATTAATACTTTACCTATCCGACCGCCAGACTCCTCCTTGGGTTCTTGCCCCATGTGGTTGAACCGGCAGGAACCCAGAGGAGGAGCCCGGCGGTTGGCATAGTAATGTATTAATGCAGGGGTACAGGGGGTACATTTACACCAGAGGGGACAGCGGCCCATGCAGCGAGGCAACGTCACAAGGCCAATTGCTGAAAGCTATCATGCTGTAATCGGTCTGCGGTTCATGGGGGACAACATATATATCTCTCCGATCAGATTAAATGAGAGACAGATCTATCTATTGGTCGATCGGCAGCCAAATTTGATAGATATTTGGGTACCTTCCCTCAAAGGCGCTCACACGCTTTATGGACCTGAACCAGTTTTATATGCTCCTGTACTGCCTGATGAAGCGAGATTGTTGACCGCGAAACACGTTGCGATTTTATGGAGCTGTGAATAAATTGTATATTTTTTACTCTGCATTTGAGTATATGTCCACTACCAGAGGGAGGTAAGTCCACCTCGACTTCCCTCTTTTTATCATTTTTAGAACATTGTTTTACTCTGCTTGGCGCCTCTGTTCGTACATATTACAGCACGATTAAGTCCACCCCTGGTGGAGGGGTTCTTTCCCCATTTTTCTATCTATAGAGAGCGACTTTTATACCTGAGTGGGGTCAGGTACTAATACTCCCCACCTGCCTGTCAAGTGGTTACCTGATGGTAACCCACCTTTGTGAGTATAAGAACCTTTGACATTACATTATATATTGAGCTTACCAGACAATATTGCACTATTGGGCTCTTGGTGTCCTCTGTTTTGTTTTTACAGGTGATAGATATGTAAGTCTCTGATTAGTGATGGTCGTGTCTAGGAGAAGTCATGGAGAAGCATGTGATCAGTGTGGTTAGGTGATAGATATGCAAGTCTCTGATTAGTGATGGTCGTGTCTAGGAGAAGTCATGGAGAAGTATGTGATCTGTGTGGTGAGGTGATAGATATGCAAGTCTCTGATTAGTGATAGGCGTGTCTAGGAGAAGTCATGGAGAAGCATGTGGTCAGTCTGGTCAGGTGATCGATATGGAAATCTCTGATTAGTGATGGTCGTGTCTAGGAGAAGTCATGGAGAAGCATGTGATCTGTTTGGTCAGGTGAGAGATATGCAAGTCTCTGATTAGTGATGGTCGTGTCTAGGAGAAGTCATGGAAAAGCATGTGATCAGTCTGGTCAGGTGATAGATATGCAAATCTCTGATTAGTGATGGTCGTGTCTAGGAGAAGTCATGGAAAAGCATGTGATCAGTCTGGTCAGGTGATAGATATGCAAGTCTCTAATTTGCTAGTCATGATCATGTACTAAAGCAGGATGTGATCACAGCAAATCAGAGCTTTGCAAATCTATCAGCTGATCAAACAAATCACATGCTTCTCCATGAGTTCTTCTAGACATGACCATCGCTAAACTCGAGTTACAAACCTGTCAGACATACAAACAAAAGTTGTCTTCAAATACAAAATATACCGTATTTGTTGCCGTATAAAACGCACTTTTTCTCCCCAAAAAATAGGGGGAAAAAGTCCCTGCGTCTTATACGGCAAAGGCAGGGAATCCCCGACATATAAACGCCCGCCGATACGGACCGCGACCCGCCGCCACGTCGGGAATTCCCTGCCTGTGCGTGTCAACTGTGGCTGCAAGTGATGTGTGCCTCTGCCCTCTCCAGATGCCTGTTAAGTGTGTGGCTGCGTGTCCCCCGCGAGTGTATAGTATGCCCGCTCTCCCCGTGTTCCTTATCTCCCTCCCCCATGTGGTTGCTGGCCCCCCCGGGTGTTAATCTGCAGCGGGCTTACCTCTCCGCCATGCCCGCGAGGATTGGAGACTTCCATCACAGCCGCGCATCTTGCTCTAGTGATCGGCATGTGATGATTGCGTCATCATCACATGCCGATCACTAGAGCGAGATGCGCGGCTGTGATGGAAGTCTCCAATCCTCGCGGGCATGGCTGAGAGGTAAGCCCGCTGCAGATTAACACCCGGGGGGGGGGGGGGCAGCAACCACATGGGGGAGGGAGATAAGGAACACGGGGGGAGCGGGCATACTATACACTCGCGGGGGACACGCAGCCACACACTTAACAGGCATCGGGAGAGGGCAGAGGCACACATCACTTGCAGCCACAGTTGACACACACACAGGGACACAGGCACAAAAGGCAGGCATGAGGGACATGAGGCATTCATAGGTAACACAAGGGGACACAGGCACATCGGGCAGGCATGAGGGACACATAGAGGACACAGGGCATGCATGGGGGACACAGAGGACACATGGGGGACACAGGCACATGGGGCAGGCATGAGGGACACACAGAGGGCATGCAGGGTTGCCACATAGGACACATGGGGCAGGTATTGGGGACACAGAGGACACATAGTGCATGCATGAGGGACACATAGGGCAGGCATGGGTGACACATGGGGCATGTATGAGGGACACAGAGGACACATGGGGAGACAATGGGACACAGGAGGACACTTAGGGCAGACATGGGAAACAATGTTGGAGGCATGAGGACAACATTTGAGGGGTAACATGTATAAGACTCTCCTGGAATATGGACGCACCAGGTTTAGTATATATTTTTTTCCCCCTGGATTTTGCCCTCTAAACCTGGGTGCGTCTTATATTCCGGAGCGTCTTATACGGCGCGAAATACGGTACATACTGTTTTTATTATATATTTGTGATGTTAAATCTTACAGTATTGTAAAGACTTTTCTTTGTAGTGTAAAACACTTTTAAAACACATAGAAAACAACAAACAAAACCATAGTTTACATTACTGGTATATGTTCAAATCCAGAGTTGTCGGAAAGTAGATCATTTATCTATGTTTAGCACAGGAATCATCCTACAAATACAGCCTACAAACAACAGGTTTGCAAGTAGGGCATGGCCTGTACAAGCAACTTTATTCACTACGTTATATTAACCCCATCAGCAGCTTCAATAGCGTTATCTCGTTTGAGAAAAGTGCACTGCATTTAACCTCAGTTGGCAGAACTAGTTGTGCTGTAAATTCTTGGAATGCTTTGATCTCTCTCTACTAGCAGAAAATATAGAAACTGAAGGCAGAAGTCCTCTCTTATTGTCTCACACTGCCCCCTAGTGACAAGTGGCCATAAATACACATTAGAGCAGTACTAATTAGAAGCAAGGAAATGTAACAAGTGAGAAATAAAAAAAAATGGTAAAATAAATTGACCTGAAGCACTTGCAAGCCTCTAAATATAAATTGTCTGCTAAAGGGTTAAAGGTACTCTTTAAAAAGATGAACTCGGTCACATCTACACATCCCATATCAGTACGTGGGTCGCTTCAATTTTCTTTTTTTTTTTTTTAAAGTATACCAATAGAAAGAAATTCTACCTAATTGTAAATGAAAATGATATTTACCCTCTTAACCCGACTTGAGTCCTTTTCTCCTCGGCTACATAAAGATGTACGTCTGTGACGGTGACAATAGGCCCTTTCATCCTCTTGTCTGTCCCTCTTCACAATGGCAAAGCAATAGACTATCGCTAATGATCATTGAAGCAAATGGGGGTTAATGAACGGTAATAGCTGGAAATCTCTAAACCGGAAGGTAATGAGGTTACGGGATAATAAAATTATACAAAGGACGCCGGCAGCGCGCGCATGAATTAAACAGACGTAAAGCCTGATGTTTTTGTATGTGTGTAGGGAGGAATCAGCAACGTACACATCTAAATAAACATAAAGGTATAAACATATACGGTACACACACAAACACAGGCGCATGCCGAGTCAAAGGCAACGGCGGTAACGAGCATTCGCATGTTACAAAAGTTCTCTGCACCGGTCGCGCTTGACCAGAATAACAATTAGCGGCAGAGTCAACAGAGTTGGATTTTGAGCCTCCAGCCTCAGCGTTCGTCAGAATTCCGAACAAAGGACCCGCCAGCGTAGAAGACTCTTCATAGGCTGATTTCTCACACAAGTGGCTTAGAATGACCGATTCCTAATTAGCGCTTACCAGAGTATAATAAATGATAGATAGAGGGGAGTTTTTAGGCATAGACAAAACAGGCAGATGCCTGGAGTGACAGCTGCTTGAAGGGACACCAATGAACTATTCTTAGCTGCATGTGCTTTCTGGAACTGCAAGGCAGGGTGACCAAACACCCTAAAAAAGAAAAATACAGAGACAACCGGACAACTTGTATGTCACAATAAGAGTGATGGAAAACAAAAAGGAATTGAGTACTCCCCGGGCCACCGGCAGGGAGCGGTGCTGCGGCGAGGGCACAGGACGGCTGCCAGGGGCTGGAGGAAGCCACAGGTAAGTGGATTTTTTTATTTTTATACTCCTCGGATGTATCCTTTAAGTAGCTAATGGTGTCCGCGACTGAAGGAAGATCTGGTCAGTGGAATGCAGAGAGCAGGGTGAGTAACTGCTCATTTACACTCTCATCAGGACTCTGCATAAGGAGGGAGGAGCTCAGGGAGGGGCGTGAGCAGCTTTTTCATCATGAAGCGCCTGTAGGCAGGTGCCTACAGGCGTACGAGAGAGAACAGCGCCGGAGACTTGGGCGCAGGACACTGCCAGTATATGGCTGATCCTGCTGCCGCACAAGTCCGGGCCGTGTTAATTACTATTCCCCCTCCAGGCCGACATGGATAGTGGGGGAATGAAATAATTCGGCTTCCAGCAATTGCTGGAAGCCGAATTATTGTTTTAAAAGCAACTTCAGGTCCGTCTTCTGACGGCGCTGAAGTTACTCCCTGTGCCTGCGATAGCCGTAGTTCCTATTACGGTTATTATGGTGGCGCCGGCTGCGCCCAAGTCTCCTGCGCTGCTGCGCCCAAGTCTCCAGCGCTGGATTTACCGTGTTCGGCCTACAGTACCTTATGGTAAATCCGGGCGTGGCTTGGCTGTCGCTGTACAAATACAAAGGCAGCTGAATAGCTGACAATGCGTTTTGTTGGTACGAGGGACGACAGAGCGGACAGTGAGTGCGGTCACAGTGGACGAGGAAGCGGCATGCAAAATGGAGTCGGCTGTCATTCAGCCAAGTTGACCCGCATGGCGGATCGCTTGTGGGGCGGGGGTCGTAGGCTACCCTACACACGCCTGATTATCAGCTGAGGTGGTCGTTATTGGCCGCCTCGGCCGACTTTCATCAAGTAGATATTTTGCCAGATGAAGTTCGGAAGTTAGTCAAATAAAAAGATACATGAGGTGCGGGTGAAAGTCGAGACTGATCACACAGCCGAGAGTGCTTTGCGATGCACCAATCAACTTCTGCAGGTTCCTGGCAAAATCTAAAGCAGGCCATACACACATCGATCAGAAGTATCAATCAGACAGGACAGAAGATTTCAGTCGATCAGCGGCAGGGCGAGGTGAAGGCAGCAGCCGATCGATCATAGTGGTCACGTTTTAGGTTGTAATTATGCAAAAGATGATTATTTAAAGCGTACCCGAAGCGGTTTTTGTAATACAAATGGGACACAGCGGCATGTTCTTTGCCTCTGTGTATTCTGTGCGCTGCTCTCCCCCCTTTTTCTTGGCTGCGCACCCATGAAAATACCAACAACGGGATTGTCGGTAGATAACTAAGGGAAGGGGCGTGACTAGCAGGAGAAGCACTCCTGCAAAATGCCCCTTCCCCTCCTCCCGGCGCCTCTTCCCTACCTCTGTGCACTTCTCATCGCCTGTATCCCGCCCTTTTGAGCCTCTCCCCGCCTCTCCACGGCTCTCCCCGCCTCTCTGCTCTCTGAGGGGAAACAGAGGCAAGCTGCAGCGTCGTGACCCCAGGGGCACTAAAAACGAAACAAAACTGATTGCTAGCCACAGGAACGGCGGAAAGAGGCACTACCTGATCCTGCTTGCCGCCCAGATCAGGTAGTATGTTTTTTTTACCTTTATTCTTGGGTTTGGGATTACTATAAAGAGGAAAGTGCTTCATTTTTAAAATAATTATGTATAAATGATTTAGTCATTGTTTGCCCATTGTAAAATCTTTCCTCTCCCCGATTTACATTCTGACATTTATCACATGGTGACATTTTTACTGCTGGCAGGTGATGTCAGTGGAAGAAGATGCTGCTTGCTTTTTTGGCATTTGGAAACAGCTGTAAACAGCTATTTCCCACAATGCAATGAGGTTCACAGACAGGAAACTGTCAGAACCATGGTCCTGAGATCACACTTGTGGGAGGGGTTTCACCACAATATCAGCCACACAGAGCCCCCTGATGATCCGTTTGAGAAAAGGAATAGATTTCTCATAGGGAAGGGGGTATCAGCTACTGATTGGGATGAAGTTCAATTCTTGGTTACGGTTTCTCTTTAAAAGGGGTTCCTAAACTTTCATTCGCTGCTGTAGAGTGCCAGGTGACCAAGCGCAGCAATAACAATTCAGAAGTACACAAAGCATCGTAACAAAGAGAGGCCTTTCATCAGAAGGGGCAGCGGTGACTCTCAAGAGAAAATGACAGTGGGATTGGGTTGACGTGACGGATAAGTGTCCCTCTATAATTCCACGGTTCCAGAATCCAGCAGCAGGAACGGGCATTTCTGAGATTACAGGTGCGCAAATTGTGTACACCGCAGTGTGTCATTATATACATCACTTTCCCGCCATCTGAAGGACCCGTTTATCCAACTTCTCGGCTGTCCAGAATCCACAGAAATGACACGTCTATCCCTAAAAGGGATCAACGTATGTCGGAGGAAAAGAAAGGCATGTTTTGAGATGAGATGGCTTTAAAGCTATAATTTGGACTTCTTTTCTCTTCCGAATGCTGTAGTATATCCCATGTTCTTCAGCGTGATGTGAGTAATCATGCTATACATATCAGAAGACCAGGCGGCCCGCAATACGTATAAATAAATTGGGCACTCACTGTAAATGGCAAACAGACTTTTGTAGAATCCAGCAAAAGGCATTGTGCAATAATGTAATGCTGGATGCCAGAATCTACACAGCTATGCAGCCTTTTATATACTTTTATTGTTTGAGACATTTTTTTTTAAGTTTGGGCCTCTCTGCAGTTTTTTATGTTTGGGCCTCTCTGCAGTTTTTTATGTTTGGGCCTCTCTGCAGTTTTTTAAGTTTGGGCCTCTCTGCAGTTTTTTATGTTTGGGCCTCTCTGCAGTTTTTTATGTTTGGGCCTCTCTGCAGTTTTTTATGTTTGGGACTCTCTGCAGTTTTTTATGTTTGGGACTCTCTGCAGTTTTTTATGTTTGGGCCTCTCTGCAGTTTTTCATGTTTGGGCCTCTCTGCAGTTTTTTATGTTTGGGCCTCTCTGGAGTTTTTCATGTTTGGGCCTCTCTGGAGTTTTTCATATTTGGGCCTCTCTGCAGTTTTTCATGTTTGGGCCTCTCTGCAGTTTTTCATGTTTGGGCCTCTCTGGAATTTTTCATGTTTGGGCCTCTCTGCAGTTTGTTTTATGTTTGGGCCTCTCTGCATTACCGAAAGGTTTTGGGTTAGTCTATCTCTTCATGAGGGATTCTCATCATAGCCTTTATTCTTTATAAAGACGTTTCCTGAAAAAGATTTACACAAAGATGCTGGCCAGCCTCCTTGCTCGCTGCACACTATTTTGGCAGTTGGATGGAGCAAAAGTGCTTTTAAAAATAAAGAAAACCCTGAGAACCCCCCATGAAAAGATGTGCTAGTCCAAAATTGTAAGTAATGTCAGATTTCTACTACTTACTGTAAGTGACAGCAACATAGGAGAAAAGTAATTTATGGCTCATTTTAGGGCCTGTACACACTGCTGCGCTTGCGTTGCGTTTTTAAAAACGCATGCGTTTTTAAAAACGCAAGGTCTTTTGAAAAAGAATGAAAATCGTGATGACTTGTACACACTGGTGCGATGCGTTTTAAAAAAAACGCAAACGCAGTGCCTGCTGCGCTTTTTTAAGCGCAGCGCATGAAAAACGCATTAAAAACGCATGCGCTTGCGTTTTTGCCTGCGTTTTTCAGTGTGTACAGGCCCTTACTCTGGAAGAAACATACTTCTTATTTGTATATGTTTACATGTATTTTAAATTTTAAAATTTTTGCAACAGAGGCCCCTTAAATACAGAGAACGAACAGCGATCAGGGATGTTGCGTCGGCGAGAGGATGTCGGACCCGCGGCGTCGCGTCGCCCATAAAGCCACAGCCCTGAAAACAAATGTTTGCCTTTTACTCCCGTAACTCTTAGCAGCCTGCCTCTACCTGAATAAAGACATAATTGGCTGGAAGTGGTCCAAGGCTGATGTCTACAGGCGGAATGCAGCATCAAGGCCAAACCGCTGAACCTGAACGGATCGGCTCTGCAGCAACGCTTAAAGTGCATTAATAGCCGAAGTGCAGAAACACGAATCCAGGAATAGGTTCTCCCAGCATGCCTTGCTCCAGAAACTGCTGCAGACTGAGGCCTGCCTACTCCCATCGCCAGCTCATAGAGACCCCGGAGGAATACCGGACAATATGATCGGAGCCTGGGAGGATATTCCAGACAGAAAAGCGAGACATATATGGAGGCTGCCATATTCATTTCCTTTTAAAGTTGACCTGAGCTCTTGCACAGGACATGAGGAAAACACAGAGAATGTACCCTGTGTGTTTTTAGAGAGACGAGCCTGTCTAATTCACTCTCATCTTCAAGTAGTCGCAAGTGTAATTTGATTTATCAGTTGTCAAAGAAATTCGTCAATCACACCTTACAGAACTCCCACAATAAATCTGCGGAGTGTCTACTTCCTGCTTTCATGAAAGCAAAGGGTTAACATCCCGCATTTACAAATTAGCTGCTCTGCCGAGGCAGCAGAGATTCCTTGGCTGAGAGATCAAATTACAGTTGTGGTTAGTCACAGGTGAGAGGGAATAATACAGGCTATACTCATACAGGGTGGATTTCTATAGGTTTTTCCATCTGTCCTGTGCAAGAGTTCAGGTCCAACTGTCCCTCAGAGGGGCTCTCACTATCTAATCCCTAGCATAGTCATATGTCTGTGTATGTATTGTGTAGTGTATGCATCTTAGTCTAGGGCCAATATAGGGGGAAGCCAATTAACGTATCTGTAGGTTTTGGGAGGAAACCTGAATGTCTGGAGAAAACCCACGCACTAAGTGTTGATGATCCAGGGCTGTAAGGCTCTGTTCACCTAAGGTGCAGTGGTGGACCCTCTCTGTGGTGGCCCCTCTCTGTGGTGGACCCTCTCTGTGGTGGACCCTCTCTGTGGTGGACCCTCCCTGTGGTGGACCCTCCCTGTGGTGGACCCTCCCTGTGGTGGACCCTCCCTGTGGTGGACCCTCTCTGTGGTGGACCCTCTCTGTGGTGGACTCTCTCTGTGGTGGACCCTCTCTGTGGTGGACCCTCCCTGTGGTGGACCCTCCCTGTGGTGGACCCTCCCTGTGGTGGACCCTCTCTGTGGTGGACCCTCTCTGTGGTGGACCCTCCCTGTGGTGGACCCTCTCTGTGGTGGACCCTCCCTGTGGTGGACCCTCCCTGTGGTGGACCCTCTCTGTGGTGGACCCTCTCTGTGGTGGACCCTCCCTGTGGTGGACCCTCCCTGTGGTGGACCCTCTCTACAGGGACCCTCCCTGTGGTGGACCCTCTCTGTGGTGGACCCTCTCTGTGGTGGACCCTCCCTGTGGTGGACCCTCTCTACAGGGACCCTCCCTGTGGTGGACCCTCTCTGTGGTGGACCCTCTCTGTGGTGGACCCTCCCTGTGGTGGACCCTCCCTGTGGTGGACCCTCTCTGTGGTGGACCCTCCCTGTGGTGGACCCTCCCTGTGGTGGACCCTCCCTGTGGTGGACCCTCCCTGTGGTGGACCCTCCCTGTGGTGGACCCTCTCTGTGGTGGACCCTCCCTGTGGTGGACCCTCCCTGTGGTGGACCCTCTCTGTGGTGGACCCTCTCTGTGGTGGACCCTCCCTGTGGTGGACCCTCCCTGTGGTGGACCCTCCCTGTGGTGGACCCTCCCTGTGGTGGACCCTCCCTGTGGTGGACCCTCTCTGTGGTGGACCCTCTCTGTGGTGGACCCTCTCTGTGGTGGACCCTCTCTGTGGTGGACCCTCCCTGTGGTGGACCCTCCCTGTGGTGGACCCTCCCTGTGGTGGACTCTCTCTGTGGTGGACTCTCTCTGTGGTGGACTCTCTCTGTGGTGGACTCTCTCTGTGGTGGACCCTCTCTGTGGTGGACCCTCTCTGTGGTGGACCCTCCCTGTGGTGGACCCTCCCTGTGGTGGACCCTCTCTGTGGTGGACCCTCTCTGTGGTGGACCCTCTCTGTGGTGGACCCTCCCTGTGGTGGACCCTCCCTGTGGTGGACCCTCCCTGTGGTGGACCCTCCCTGTGGTGGACTCTCTCTGTGGTGGACTCTCTCTGTGGTGGACCCTCTCTGTGGTGGACTCTCTCTGTGGTGGACTCTCTCTGTGGTGGACCCTCTCTGTGGTGGACCCTCTCTGTGGTGGACCCTCTCTGTGGTGGACCCTCTCTGTGGTGGACCCTCTCTGTGGTGGACCCTCTCTGTGGTGGACCCTCTCTGTGGTGGACCCTCCCTGTGGTGGACCCTCCCTGTGGTGGACCCTCCCTGTGGTGGACCCTCTCTGTGGTGGACTCTCTCTGTGGTGGACCCTCCCTGTGGTGGACTCTCTCTGTGGTGGACTCTCTCTGTGGTGGACCCTCTCTGTGGTGGACCCTCTCTGTGGTGGACCCTCTCTGTGGTGGACCCTCCCTGTGGTGGACCCTCCCTGTGGTGGACCCTCCCTGTGGTGGACCCTCCCTGTGGTGGACCCTCTCTGTGGTGGACCCTCTCTGTGGTGGACCCTCCCTGTGGTGGACCCTCTCTGTGGTGGACCCTCCCTGTGGTGGACCCTCCCTGTGGTGGACCCTCCCTGTGGTGGACCCTCCCTGTGGTGGACCCTCCCTGTGGTGGACCCTCTCTGTGGTGGACCCTCTATGACTGCACAGCAGCGGACCTATGAACTGGCAGAACCGCCCTCTGTGCTTCCCTGCGCGATCACACATTCCCGCCTACACTGTGCCCAGGTGGATTGTTTGTTCGCTTTCTGGCAAACTTGACCTGCATGATTTTTTCATGCTTTATCCTCCTGTGTTTTAGTCCAATTCTGGAAATATGAATCAGTTAAATTCACTAGCTGGTAATTATTCAGCAGTAGCCCCTGTAACTTTCCAGGGCAACTTTGTGGCTTTAATTCAGGGGTGTCAAACTCAAATACAAAAAGGGCCGAAGCTGTACACTGGGAGTTGGTCACGGGCCAACCTCAATGTCTAGTGGCTCCCTCCCTCCCTTATAAAGTTCCCTGGTGTCTAATGGTACCTTCCATCCCCTATACAGTTACCTGGTGTCTAGTGGTCCTCCCTCCCCTGTACAGTTCTCTGGTGTCTAATGGTCCTCCCTCCCCTATACAGTTCTCTGGTGTCTAGTGGTCCTCCCTCCCCTGTACAGTTCTCTGGTGTCTAGTGGTCCTCCCTCCCCTATACAGTTCCCTGGTGTCTAGTGGTCCTCCTCCCCTATACAGTTACCTGGTGTCTAATGGTACCTTCCATCCCCTATACAGTTCTCTGGTGTCTAGTGGTCCTCCCTCTCCTATACAGTTCCCTGGTGTCTAGTGGTCCTCCCTCCCTTATGAAGTTCCCTGGTGTCTAATGGTACCTTCCATTCCCTATACAGTTCCCTGGTGTCGAGTGGTCCTCCTCCCCTATACAGTTCTCTGGTGTCTAGTGGCCCTCCTCCCCTATACAGTTCCCTGGTGTCTAGTGGTCCTCCCTCCCCTGTACAGTTCTCTGGTGTCTAGTGGTCCTCCCTCCCCTGTACAGTTCTCTGGTGTCTTGTGGTCCTCCCTCCCCTATACAGTTCCCTGGTGCCTAGTGGCTCCCCTCCCTCCCCTATACAGTTCTCTGGTGTCTGGTGGCCCCCTCCCATATACAGTTCACTGGTGTCTAGAGGCCACCACACACCCTTATACAGGCTTTCTCCCTACCTCCCCATATGGCTTTCCTGCCTGGTGATCTGGGGCTTCATCTCCGGTTTAGCTTTCCTGGTGGTCTAGAGTGGGCCAAACGTGATGCAAAGTGGGGAAATCACTCGAGGGCCAAATTGAATGGCTCTGAGGGCTAGATTTGGCTCACGAGTCCAGAGTTTGACACATATGCTCTAATTGAACCAGGATGTGCTAATTTCTTGAACCACACTGGTCCGGAAAAAAAGGTGGCATACAAGCAGGTCTGGAGGAGGAGCTATGCCATGAGGTCATCCAACTCTGTTCACCTTCACAACCATGGAGGGGCGTGTCTGAGACCAGGTGAAAAGGAACTTCAAGCAGAGCAGATTTTGGCAGGCGAGGACACCGCTGTGAAGCAGCAGCAGCCCCAAGCTTCCGCATTTTATTCAGTAAAACTGCTGTAGTCCCGGAGGAAAGATTGTTCTTTTCATTACAGGGCCGACAGCCCCGGCTGAGAAGCAAAATAATATATTTCAGAATTAAATGAATTCTGCCTTCAGAGCTGAAAAATGCAGCAAGTTCCTCTGACGTTATAAGAGTTAATCTCGGCGGAATGAGACATCCGCGGATCTTGTAATCTATTCAATAAACAGAGGTGGCATTATAAATGAGATTGTATAAAACTGATAGGCTGCCTGTTACAGGAGAGAGGAGCTTCAGAAGATAGATTACAGTTTCTAAATTACATGATTAAAGAACGTGATAGGATTCGATGAATACAGCAACCTTTAAGCTGCCCACTGGTAATGTCACAGGAAAGCAAGGGCGTAGCAACAGACCCTGCAAGGAATGCATCCGCAGGGGGCCCCGTAGGGGGAGAAGCTACTTTTCCCTGTCCTGAGAGACTGACAACTAAGGGCACGGAGAGAAAAAGCTTTCTGCTCTCTGCACAATTGTTCTAATGACTGCATCTGCTCAGCCATCATACAAAGTTTTGCAGACAAATATTTGTAGACAGTCCCCATTCAGTGTGCAGCAGGGTCTTGTGTACAGCACCCAGCCCCCGACCTCTCTACCCCTCTACTGTAGTGATGCTGGAGGAGTCTGCAGAGCCCTGCCCCCTGCCTCTCCACCCCCTCCCCAAGTGCTGTGTACTGTAGTGATGCTGGAGGAGTCTGCAGAGCCCCGCCCCCTGCCTCTCCACCCCCTCCCCAAGTTCTCTGTGCTGTAGTGATGCTGGAGGAGTCTGCAGAGCCCCGCCCCCTGCCTCTCCACCCCCTCCCCAAGTGCTGTGTACTGTAGTGAGGCTGGAGGAGTCTGCAGAGCCCCGCCCCTTGCCTCTCCACCCCCTCCCCAAGTGCTGTGTACTGTAGTGATGCTGGAAGAGTCTGTAGAGCCCCGCCCCCAACCTCTCCAACCCTCCCCAAGTGCTGTGTACTGTAGTGAGGTTGGAGGAGTCTGCAGAGCCCCGCCCCCTGCCTCTCCACCCCCTCCCCAAGTGCTCTGTGCTGTAGTGATGCTGGAGGAGTCTGCAGAGCCCCGCCCCCTGCCTCTCCACCCCTCCCCAAGTGCTGTGTACTGTAGTGATGCTGGAGGAGTCTGCAGAGCCAGTTCGGCTCTATCAGAGGTGGACAGAGTGAGTGTAATAAGCTGAGGCTGGGGGCACACTCGTCTGTCGGTTTTTTGTATGCGTTTTCTGCGCACCATGTATGTGTGTATATGTGAAAACATGTACAGGGGGGAGGGAGGGGGCCCCATCCAAAGTTTTGCAGGGGAGCCCAGTGATTTCTAGTTCTGCCCCTGCCGGAAAGAATGCACCATTGTGTCTCTGCGCCGTGTACGCCACGGCTATAGAAACATGTAACAAATATATACAGGAAAGCACAAACAACCTGTCGTAACGGTGGTTTTATCTCCACAACTCGTACATGAAGTGGCCGGGTCGATTATGGTAAAACAGCGGGCATGTATGCGCGATAATCGTATAATTCATCACTCGGTGATGTATTGTGGCGACAGGCGCCGACGCAGATTCATCACGGAGAGTCCAGGTCGGTGACGTTGACGTCCTCCATCTTGTTTGATAGATTTGCTGCTACCCCCGGCTGAATGAGATGCAATGCTTAGCAACACTGTGGGTAAAAGTTACCCCGATAGGAGCTGGGATTCGCTCGTTCCGAATATCATAATCATTGATCTTCTCAGATAATGTGCGCTTTATACTCTGTCGCTGATCGCTGATAAGATTTTACAGGAAAAAAACCCGGCAGAGGCTTTCCTAATGTACTATATAGCTCAGTGCTTTGCTTTATTGTTTTAGGGATGATGGAGGAAAAAAAAGGGTTATTTTTCTAGAAGATTTTTTTTTTCTGCTAACCTTTTTTTTTTTTTAAGAATACTTCTAACAAAAGTATGTGTACAATGATCCGTAATGTAGTGATTTAGGCGGACTTTATAACCAAAGACTGAACTTCATCCCAATCAGTAGCTGATGCCCCCTTTCTCATGAGAAATCTATTCCTTTTCTCTAATAGATCATCAGGGGGCGCTGTATGACTGATATTGTGGTGAAACCCCTCCCATAGTGTGATGTCATGACCACGGTCCTGACAGTTTCCTGTCTGTAAACCTCATTGCATTGTGGGAAATTACAGCTGTTTCCAACTGTCAAGCAAGCAGTATCTCCCTCTGTGCATAGAGCTCTCAGTAACGAACATTCCGTACAGATCGCCTGGCGGGACTAAAGAGGTCACCACCAGTAATAATAAATCTCAAAATGTTAATCAGGGAGGGGAAAGATTTTACAATGGGCAAACCAGGGCTGTGGAGTCGGTACAAAAATCTTCCGACGCCAACTCCGACTCCTCAGTTTCTGAAACCACGACTCCGACTCCAACTCCGACTCCGGGTACCCAAAATGGCCCCAACTCCGACTCCACAGCCCTGGGGCAAACACTGACTAAATAACTAAGTAATCTATACATTTATATTGTAAATACAGTGGTGTGAGAAACTATTTGCCCCCTTCCTGATTTCTTATTCTTTTGCATGTTTGTCACACTTAAATGTTTCTGCTCATCAAAAACCGTTAACTATTAGTCAAAGATAACATAACTGAACACAAAATGCAGTTTTAAATGATGGTTTTTATTATTTAATGAGAAAAAAAAATCTCCAAATCTACATGGCCCTGTTTGAAAAAGTGATTGCCCCCCTTGTTAAAAAATAACTTAACTGTGGTTTATCCCACCTGAGTTCAATTTCTGTAGTCACCACCAGGCCTGATTACTGCCACACCTGTTTTTATCAAGAAATCACTTAAATCACCAAAATTACCCCAAGAGCGCAGAGAATAGTTTCACGGATCCCAAGTCCGCTTCCTCAGGCAAAGAAAAATCACACAGGCAGGAGCAACAGTGTTACTGTGTAGACAAGAGTAGCGCCTCCTTGGGATCCGTGAAACGCGTTGCAAACTGTCTGTTTTTTATGAGTAGTAATAATTAAATTTGTATGTTTTATACTACACTGAATCAGTGCTTGTGTTTTTTGTGGGGTGAGCAAGTCCACCATTGCCACCCACAATTTTATCGTTTTTAATTCGATACTTTTTTAACTCTCTTGGCGCCTCCATATACTGAGTACAATTAAGGTCATTGTTCATGACTCCACCATAAGAAAGAGACTGGGCAAAAACGGTCTGCATGGCAGATATCCAAGGCGCAAACCACTTTTAAGCAAAAAGAACATTAAGGCTCGTCTCAATTTTGCTAAAAAAACTCAATGATTGGCAAGACTTTTGGGAAAATACCTTGTGGACCGATGGGACAAAAGTTGAACTTTTTGGAAGGTGCGTGTCCCGTTACATCTGGCGTAGAAGTAACACAGCATTTCAGCAAAAGAACATCATACCAACAGTAAAATATGGTGGTGGTAGTGTGATGGTCTGGGGTTGTTTTGCTGCTTCAGGACCTGGAAGGCTTGCTGTGATAGATGGAACCATGAATTCTACTGTCTACCAAAAAATCCTGAAGGAGAATGTCCGGCCATCTGTTTGTCAACTCAAGCTGAAGCGATCTTGGGTGCTGCAGCAGGACAATGACCCAAAACACACCAGCAAATCCACCTCTGAATGGCTGAAGAAAAACAAAATGAAGACTTTGGAGTGGCCTAGTCAAAGTCCTGACCTGAATCCTATTGAGATGTTGTGGCATGACCTTAAAAAGGCGGTTCATGCTAGTAAACCCTCAAATAAAGCTGAATTACAACAATTCTGCAAAGATGAGTGGGCCAAAATTCCTCCAGAGCGCTGTAAAAGACTCGTTGCAAGTTATCGCAAACGCTTGATTGCAGTTATTGCTGCTAAGGGTGGCCCAACCAGTTATTAGGTTCAGGGGGCAATTTCTTTTTCACACAGGGCCATGTAGGTTTTGAGTTATTTTCCTCACTAAATACTAAAAACCATCATTTAAAACTGCATTTTGTGTTCAATTATGTTATCTTTGACTAATAGTTAACGGTTTTTGATGAGCAGAAACATTTAAGTGTGACAAACATGCAAAAGAATAAGAAATCAGGAAGGGGGCAAATAATTTTTCACACCACTGTAATAAGCAATTTTATTCATCGTTATTTTCAGTACAGTTTCTCCTTAGTTTCCATGTGGTTGTTGCCTGCCGACAAAACACACACACACACACACACACACACACACACACACACACACACACACACACACACACACACACACACACACACACACACACACACACACACACACACACACACACACACACACCTACCTTGGGCCTGTGTGTGACAAGAGGGTTTACCTATATATCTGTGATCTGCAGATCGTGTCTGGGCAATTTTACTTACATATCGGTGATCTGTACATCATGTCTGAGTAATTTTACCTACAGATCTGTGATCTGTACATCATGTCTGAGCAATCTATTCACTCGTAGCCCTGAGGTAGATTTCAGGGATGATAGAGGAGTCAGATCACACAGGTGTTTAGTAATGCAACACACACAGCTGGGGACAGTACCGAGGGAATGACAGATTGCTAACAGAGGGAAGAGAATGCAAACAAATCCTCACCTATCAGATCACAGCAGTGGGGCACAAGAAACGCACTATTAAAGCGGATCCGAGATAAAAAACTAACTATAACAAGTAACTTGTCTATATATCTTATCTAAAGTTTATATAGTTTACACAGCAAATCTAGCTGCAAACAGCTTCAACAGAATATGATTATTTCTTCCTGTGATACAATGATAGCAGCCATGTTGTTTGAAAACATTACACACAGGCAAGCTTATCTGCATCTTCAGCACTCATCCTGTGAAAAAAACCTAATCTCCCCTCCTCCTCCCCTCTGCCTCTGAAATCTCTGGCTAGTAATACCTCCCCCTCCTCCTGACCAGACTGAGCTCCCATGAGCCCTTGCTAATGTCTGAAAATGCCAAGGCTCTCTGAAAAGCTGTGGGCGAGGCTTGTTTAGTTTATAGGGAATTAGAGTATTAAAACAAAAACAAAAAAAGTATTTGGCTTGAGGAATGCCCTATAAACAATAGGAAAGGAACACAATTATGCAATGAGTAAAAGTGCATCTCGGATCCACTTTTATCAATTCAGATTCCCATAATGCCTTCCAAGAGGGAGTCGCCTGAATAGTAAGAGGGTTGTTTAAGGTACCTCAGGTATGTTTACCCTTTTTCTATACATATCGGTAAAATACAGTAGTACGATTAAGATAGTATAGTAAATGGAGGGGAGGGGCAAGGAAGACTACAAAAATCGACTTGGGTTTAATGCTAACAAAAACGGTCTTTATATTTCAGCTACCGGTATCCAGCTGTAAACCTGCAGACAGCTTGTAACCAAGTTCCTACTTCCTTTCTAGAAGCCATGGTGGCATTTCACTGCTTGGTCTACAGAATGTCCCCTTATCCCCATCTTCCTGTATGCCTATTGTGCAGCCTGGAGCAGGAAGTACAATTTTACCATCCAAATATAGCTTCTGAGTCTAAGTAGAAATAATGATAACAGCAGGGCTTTTTGTTTCTCTTTTTTTGTAAGCCTGGGACTGCCCAAACATTGCAGCAGAGTGACAGTCCCGTATAGCAGTTCCCATTAGGAAATCGCTGAAATGGAGAATGTGAAAGTGCGATGCATAGACTTGACCTGGAGAGGGTTGCTGAGACTGACGTGAGGCACTTAGTTCCAGATGAGGAACGCTGGAGCTAAAGGAGGTTGGATCATTTTACTCCTTAAACCGTTGGCAGCTCTCGCTGATTCACCATTCGCCACGCCATACACTCGGCAGCCACCCAGAGGCCCGGGGAGTGGATACAGGTGTCCTTTTCACTCCACTCAACAATTGGATTCCGTTCCACCCAGCGTGAAACAGAACGGAGGCTGTAACCAGAGGACGAGGAGAAGAAAACCTATCCGATGAAAGCTGACGAATGGTCAATTCCATTCTCTCCACAACTCCAGCAGCTGTCCAATCTGTACTTGTTAGGCTAAGTGCCAACTGTCACAGGACATCTCATCAAGGCTAGATCCCCCCCTAATCCCCCCTCCTCTCCTAATTCTGTCCATGGGAAACATCTCGAAGTCGTCCTTCACCCTCGGAGAGAAGCCATTACATCATTACTTCCAATGGCCTTTCTCTCTCGGTTCTGGAGAAAATTACCCATGTGTCGGTGATATGATGTCAAAAGGCAACACGGCCATTCGGGAGGTGGACTTTTCATGCCAAGGACTAAACGTTGGATAAGGAGGGGGCATGAGAGACATCAGTGGTTGATTGATAGAAAGCAGACATAGGCCACAATTCGCTAAGCTTATCTCCTGTCTTTAATAACGATTCTGGGCTGTTTATACTGTTATCACCATGGTGATTAACCATGTAGTATTCACTAAGCAATTAACCTCAGAACCTTAAAGTGGATCCGAGATGCACTTTTACTCATTGCATAATTGGGTTCCTTTTCTATTGTTTATAGGGCATTCCTCAAGCCAAATACTTGTTTTTGTTTTAATACTGTGATTCCCTATAAACTAAACAAGTCACGCCCACAGGTTTTCAGAGAGCCAAGGCAGTTTCAAACAGTAGCAAGGGCTCATGGGAGCTCAGACTGTGCAGGAGGAGGAGGAGGTTACTAGCCAGAGATTGCAGAGGCAGAGGGGAGGAGGGAGGAGGAGGAGGGAGGATTAGTTTTTTTTGCTCAAGATGCAGATAAGCCTGCCTCTGTGTAATGGTTACATACAACATGGCTGCTGTCACTGTATCACAGGAATAAATAATCATAAACTGTTGAAGCTGTTTGCAGCTAGATTTGCTGTGTAAACTATCTAAACTTTAGATAAGCTATATAGACAAGTTACTTGATATAGTTCGTTTTGCATCTCAGATCCACTTTAAAATAAGGAGTCTCTACTTAAGTTAGGGAGTGATTCCTAAAGTGAACGACTGAATCCTTAAATGAATGACTGAATCCTAAACTTAACTACAGGATGTTAATTCACAGAGAGGAATGAAAGTGATAACGACTGTAAAATGTGTGAGGAATTATCAATTGGCCTGAGCGGTCGTTAAGTGGAGTTTTACTGGAGACTGCAATGTAAAGTGCAGTAATCTGAGCTGTCTGCTTAATTTTTTATATCAAGCTGCAGGTTAGCTGTAATCATGCTGACAGAAGAGGCAGCAGGAGGGGCAGTGCTACATCCTGCCTGTGTGTGCTCCTCCCCTCTCTATCTACTGCATGTAGAATAACTACTGTACAGAGGTGATAATTAAGGGCTGGAGTATTAAGAACACTCTCACTGTGAAAACGTATCACTACACCTTAATAAAAGCAAGCTTATTTACTGAATTACACTTAAAATACCAATCGATGTGTGGTGATAAATTTTCACTTGCCTCATAATCATCAGCATGCTGAGGGGGGAGTCTATGGAATACCCTGCTCTGGGAGGAGTGGTTAAAAAAAAAACGGGCAAAAGAATTTGAAAATTCCATGTATTTCTTGCCTACATTTCTGTATCTGCCATATTGAGCAGTGATGAGCGAAAATGCAGAGATTATTTTCACATTAATTTTCTCGAAAATTATGTTAAATTTGACTTTTGAGCGAAAATGCCACCAAAAAGCATTTTGTGATTTTTCTCAAATTTCCGACCAGGTTTCGGCCTCCCAACATCATCCGATCCCCTGATGACAGCAGAAGGTCGAAACCTGGTTGGGAAAGAAGGATGGGCAATCTCTAAACGTAGTGTCTGATGTCCACGTTGTTGATTTGATGTGCACTTTATTGGGAATAAGTGCAATATTGTTAAGGCGTTATTATGCAAAAGAGTCCAGTGTACATGGACCCACGATGTGAGTTTATGTTTTATATATATTGTTTTTAGAGTTTTTTTTCTTTTTATAAAATGTACCCCCCTGTGACGAAATAATACTTTGGCTGCTATCTATATCTCTATCAGGGCTCGTATCATCCCCACTTTCTAAAAGATTGAGAGCACAGTTTGATTTGGGCAAGGGAAAAGGAGGGGGGGGGGTGCAGACTGACAAACAAGGGAAGATGGGGGAAGGGTATAGAGAGTTGAATCTGGAAAACATTCGACATTGAGATTAACTGATCAAAACAAGAAAGACAGCAGCAGACAGAAGATGAGCGGTGAGAACAGAGGCGGTACAGTGATGGAACGTTCCACTGAAACGTGATGGGGGGATAATATCACAGGCCTCTCGAAGAAATCACTTTATAGCAACAAGGGGGTCACTTTTACAGTGAAGGAAATGAGAGAAGCTATTTTGGGGGCGACCCATAAACCTCAAAAAAACCTTCCTTCCTCTCCTCTCCCCAACATCATACGTAAATGAATTCATCTCCGCTATTTGGGATTAATAACACTCCTTGTACATATTACTTTGCGGTTCTATCTTCTCTCTCTCTTTCCCGCTTCATTTCATCAATGTCCAATTTAATAACGCCATTTCCCCTAATCGTCACGCTTATTACGCCGGGGCTCACGATGCGGGGATGCGCTGCGCGGCAGACCGACTCCCGTAGATGGAGGCAGC